>NW_009709700.1:77158-100778 GCF_000703405.1 Apaloderma vittatum
GGGGTCTCCTGCAGTCCCAGGCTGCCTCATCCTCAGGAGCTGCCTTCAGCAGGGCTCAGTTGGCAACATCCAGGGTCTCTTTTGCTGTTTAATGAGTCCCAGCTAATGAATCCCAACATGTGAAAGCTTTTCATTAACCATCCAGCTCACTGCCAGCACTGGCCACCAGTTTGCAAAGGCTGGGAATCACAAGAGTGGTTTTGGGGGTGACTGCAAGTCCTCATCTACAAGCCTGTGTGCTGCCTTGTGCCCCGCCACTCGTGCTCTGCCCATGTCTGGTCTCAGCAGCTGCGGAGGGGACACCAGCACCCTGCGGATGTGAGATGAAGCAGCTGGTCCTGTGCTCCCTCTGTCTCCCTCGTCAGGGACAGCTAGCAGAGATTCATCCCCAGTGGCAGGGCCATTGCTCAGCAGTGATGAATCCTTCTTTGCACCTGCTTGTGGCTGCATGTACTTAAGCTTAATGAGTGAGTAACCTCCTGGTATGCTGACGATGCAGCCCTCTTCCACATGGTCATATTCCAAATCCCTGCCTGCTGTCACCTCAGGCTGCCTCCTGCTTGAAACCAAGAGCTCTGGATCACATGCCGTGGTAAGGGACACCTCGTGTGCAGTGGGGGAGAAGCAGGAGGAGAGATCCTGACGTGGGTTAGGCTCCCAGACTGGATGAGCGGCTTCAATCTCTGTACCTGACACTGCCTCTGAACAAGGAAGGGTCGAAGAGCATCTGAGTCTGGGCCAAGGCTCCAGCTGCTGCACGAGGTCCCTGGCTGCAGGTGCAGGAGCAGAAGAGAGCTACCACAGCTTTCTGTTGCTTGAGTGTTTTGGAGACAAGTAGATTGTCCAGAGCGATGCCCACAGTGGCACCGTCAGGGTGCACCAGAATGGTGTCCATCTTCTAAATGCCTCTTCAGCCCTCCCTGCTCACATCTACCTCACTTCTTGCCTCTGGCCAAATTTTGGGTTTGCTTGTATCCTGAGCAGGGAAAAGCCTTTCTACACCATATGCCCCAGATCATCATACACAGTGAAGCAGCAGCTCCAGGGAAAGCAGAAGAGGAGTTGCCCACCCCAGCCTAGCCCCTTGTCCGGTTTTGGAGATGGTCTGTGCATGACTGTGGATGAGGGTGAATTTGAGCATAAAGACTGGTCTGCAGAAAGTCCTGCTCCTGAGACACACACCCCATGCTGAGCTTTTCTTATTCCAAAAATAAGAGCTTGCTCAAGCTCTCCAGAAACCCTTTCGCTCTGAAATGCAAATGGAGCTTTTGGGCAATACCTCACTAGTCTGAAAATCACCTCCAGCCTTCATTCACGTTTGCTTCCAAGTACAGGCAGGACATTAAGGGAAGGGCTAATGGAGTGGCACATCTGCGCACAAACACGTATGTGTGTGCTCCTCACACGTGCAGCTCCTCATCTCCGGAAGAAGATCTTCTCGTCAGGAAGTCACGGCCCTGATTACTTTGTCTTCCACGTTTAAGAACATCCCTAACTGCTCCTTGGATAGCTCAATTAGTAAAGTGAATATATTATATAAAGTCTAAAAGATTAAACTATCATAGGCAGCCCATAATTTCATGAAGAAGTCAGGGGAGCATATCCCTCTTATTAACTCTATAACAAATGTGATGAAAATGTTCAAATAGAATGTTAATGCAATGTTACGTGTAATTTTCCCAGGCGATTTTCTGCTGAAATATTTCTTTATTAATAGTAATTGAGGGTATAAATTATGAATGAGGCGATTTTCTCCTTTCACTGGGAAAGACGTACTAATGGCAATAATTCTTTATAATAATTTTTTGGGGGGAGAATGGGGAGGGAGCTGGGGTGAGGGGTTTAAAGAAAAAAAGAATCTTTAAAGGGATTGCAAAATATATAGACTAGCAGTGCATGTTTTATTGCAGGGCACTGTATTTTATATCCGTGTGCTGGGCATCAGTCTGTGCTCTGTGTGTGCCGCGAGGTTCAGGCCTCCGGCGAAGGCGATTTCCTTGCATCTTCTCTGTTATCAACGTGTGCAACGCGTTGCATCGAGCAAGGGGAGTACGAGAGCACCGATGCTGTGGGTCTGCAGGTTCCAGACTCCCTATTTCACTGCTAAGGGAAAGCGGGGCAGGGACCGCACTACGAGCTACAGGCGCTTTTGGATAGTAGGGATGTACTCAAAGATAATCAGGTTAGTGGTACAGGCTCTTGCCAGCTTAACACAGACTCTGATGCCTTTCCACGCCCCCACCACAACCAAAAACACTTCTTTGTGCTTGTGTTGGGGTTTTTGGGCGGTTGTTTTACCACCAATGCAGCCTGCTGATCCTGAGCCCAAGCACCTCCAGGGAAACGTGTGTTGGAGAGCGAGGCTGGGTCCTACAGCCGCCGAACCTCTCCCAGCCTCGAAGTGAAAGGGAGCGGGTCTGGGGGCTGTGATGTCTCCCAAGTGCCACCCCTCTGGAGGACACGGCACAGGGACATGCATGCTGCCAGCTCCAGGGCTGTGTGCTCTCACACCATAGACAGGCAGCACCAAGCAGCACAGCTGCTCTTGGGGAAACAAAAAGTCCTTTTTGTGATGCCAGAATGAAAGAGGCATTTTACAAGGATTTTGGAGCTTGCTCTCCTTCAGGTTTTTATGTTTTCTTTCGGCAGACCAAATGACTTCAAAATTTTTCCACTCAATTAAAAAAATGCTTGTCCGAGTGCAATTCTCAGCCCCTTCCTCCTGCACGCATCTCTCTTCTCAAAGCAAAAGGGGAAAGAAAAGATGTTACCCCTTACATTTTCATGACATTTCAATCAGCTGGAAAAACCATCTGAATGGGTGAAAACTTTTATACCAAAGAATCCACTTTCCTCCCTATTTTGTTCAAAACTTTTCCCACGAAGGAAACTTTCTGAACAAGCTCTAGTCTACAACAAGCATTGGGAGAAAAAACTCCGGACCCCAGGCCTTCACTGCACAAAGAGCATCCCGATAGCTGCTTAAATGAGCTAGAAAGCACCTCTGGCAACAGCTTGCACCGAGAGTGAGCAGCACATACTGGTACCCAGCAAGGGGCAGAGTTCTTGGATACCCACACTCAGGGGTGCAGATGTGCCCTACATGGGTGCAGGTGTGCTGGGGAGTGGGTGGTTTTGTCCTTCCCTTCTTATATCCCCCATTTCCACCAGAGGATCCCCCCTGCTCGAGCTGTCCTTGAGCTCTCTGCTGGGCTGGAATTGGAGGCCAAGCTGGTACTTTTGCTGGCAGTCGGGCCGTGCTGCCCTGTCTCCTGCTCTGGAGGCACTGACCCCCAGACCCTGCCTGCGGCTTACCCTGCACCACCAGGCTGTGCGAGAGGCTGCAGAAAAGCCGACAAAATCAACGTGATCCGTCACCGACCCTCCTCAAAATTAGGTTAATAATTTATGATGTTAAATGGGACAGTTAATAGCTGGGCCAGATGATTCCTCAGCTAATCTAGAGCACGGGCTGAGCTGCAACGAGTCCTCTGAGAGTTCATTACACTCCCCAGCCCTCAGTGCTGGTGCTCTTGGCTCCACCAGTACCTGCGGGAGGCTGGAGCTGGTGCCGCTGGCAAAATGCCTAAGACTTGCCCCTCATCAATTAAGAGAAATAAAGAAATCGACAGGAAAATTAATTTCCAAAGAGACAACGCCACTGACACCTGCATTGCCCTTGGAAAGCCGGAGGGTTATCTGGGAAGCTGCTTGCCTGGGGGGGAGGTTGTGCCTGCCTTCTTGCTGAGCAAGGTCAGGCTGCTTTCCTTGGGGCTGGGAGAGACAGGAGGGGTGCAAGGGACTGAGCAGAAGATGCTTTTGCTCCTGGGTCAGCCCCAAGCAGGCTCCATATGTGGAAGATGCTTGGCCACATATCGGAGGAGGTGTATCACCTACGCCTGCTGTTTAAAGGCCCCCAGCATCCCCTCCCCAGCACAGGCCAGCTCAATGGCAGCAAGAATTTACACCCTGACCATGCACATTCCCAAAGAAACCTCAGAAGCAAAGAGTCGGGATGAGAAAGTCCAGCAGGTCTTTTCCATCAGGGAGACAGAGTGGGGTCAGCTACCTCAGGGACAAGGCACTGCCAAAGTGCTCCCCGGGGCCAGCTCTCATCCCAGAGCACAGTGGTGGGTGGATCTGCAGCCACTTGCTTGTCTTTCTCTCTAACCTCCCTGATTCTTGTCCCACCCTCTCAGCTGCAGATCAGATTGAATCTAGACACAGAAACCAGGTGTTGGTCATGTCCTGAGCCCAAGAACCCATGTCCTGAGCCCATGGACCCTCTCCATGCCCTGAGCCCTCCTTTTCCCAGCCCTTTGTGCTTCCTCCTGGGTCCCAGCAGCCTTTCCCAGATGCAGGACTGGCTTGTCAGGAAACGCAAGGAGTTACCAAGACTCCATCTCATTTGTGTGATAGAGACTTTCCATCCCTACCCAGTGTAAGTTCATGGCACCTGGAGGCAACGAAGACCCTCTGATACCGATGGCCCGTAAGTCCCACTCTGTCCATCCTGCCTCGCTTTTCTCTGCAAAGGCCTGATTCTGCAAGACAGGACAGGAATCACTTACTTTGTGCTGAGAGCTCTGCACTGAGAAATGCTCGGCCTCGCAGGACTGAATCTCAAGGTAAGATTTATGCAGAAATCTTCTGGGACCATGCACGAGTGAAACAGGAAGTAGGCAGAGACCCACCTCGCTGATCCCAACCACATGTGGAGTCAGAAATCAGTTCTTTTGCTCCAGCATCTCACTGAGGAAAGCTGCAAAGCAGTGCCAGCCTCAGGTAAACCCAGAACAGGGCGCCGTGGTACCTCTCCAGAAGAGCTAGTGATGGGTGCCCTGAAGTATGCTCCTGGTAGCCTTTGGATTTCCATTTTACAAATGGGAAAAAGAAGGCAGAGGAAGTCTGTGTGACCACCTCAATATCAGCAGCAATATCAGGTGAAAGGAGTAACTTCCCTATCAGCCTAAGGTTCCTAGTCCCAGGGTATCTGTGCCCTGGCCTTAGCAGGGGCTTGAGAAAGATCCCATGGGCTAAAAAGTGACCAGCTGGTCACTGACCACAGGCTGCTGTGCCAGATGTGCACTGATGACTCGTGCAGATGTGGCCCCACAGCATGTCTGGGCAGTAATTCCCCTTCTCCTTTCCACAACAAATTCAAACCATGCACAGTGCGGGGGGATTACCTGCAATTACAGCTTTCACACGTCGGGGCTGATTTTGCGCAGCTGGGCAAGGAGGGGGAAAGTGCTGAGAGGTAAGGGCATCCATATGGTGGGCTTCTGTCGCCATTCCTCCTGCCTGTGTTAGAGGCAGCCAGTGCCATTTCACCCCTCCATCTCTCTCCCCTCCTCTGAAGCCCTCTCCCAGGTGGAAAGACTAAGAGGCACCCATGGGGACTGAGGGGAGCCCCAGCCGGGGCTGGTGGCAGGGCCAGTTTTCCTTCCAGCTTCTGCCCAAGCGTGTATGGGAGAAATGACAATTAGGGGGACAACAAATGAGGCTGCTGGCCCCTGGGAGGGTATGTGTGCAGTAACTTGAGGCTGAAGCGGAAATAGCTCCGGTCGACCCACTTAGAAAATCATCATTACTAGAGAATTTATAGCTGACATGAGCTTGTCTGATAGATATGACTATTTAAAAGCAGCCAAAGCCTCCATTTATAACAATGTTGAGGGAAATGGGCATGGAGGGAAATTGGGCAGGTTTGAAGATCAAAAGGCACCTGGGAAAGGAAAGGGGACTGCACCAGCCCCAGCAGCAGAGGAGAAGGGACAGTGGCTTCAGCTAGAGCAAGGGCTGGTGTGGTGGGATGAGAGCGGCTGTGCCCTGTGGGCAGGGAGCAGCCCAGCTCCACGAGTCTGCCATCCAAGGTCCCTGAGACTCCAGCATCTTCTGTGGTCCCCTCAGCTGCTCCTGCCCTTGGGGCTGACCAGGTGCCACTGCCTGGGTGCAGTCTGGCCGGGTCCCTGGCACTCAGGGGAGCCCTTCTGGATTCAGCACCATCCAGGCAGCAGCAGGCTCAGACACTCTCACCCATTGAGGAAGTGCTGCAGTATTCACCAGGTGCATACTTTTAATTAGAAGTGAAGAAGAAAGCAGGGATACTAGGAAAGAAAGAAAGAAAAAAAAAAAAGGCAGTTGCAAGTTTGGAGGACAACAAGCAAACACCTGTGAGGTTCATATTTTTGTTGTTCCTCAGCTTGAAGGACAGAAAACGGCTCCTGGGAATGAGGGGCCATTGCTGCAGTCAGACCCTCAGCTTTCCTTGCCTGAGCATCCCACAGGGGTTTGCAAAGATGACCAGGCAATCATTCAGTGGCAGATTGGGGGAGTACCACGTCCCAACAGCAAAGCCAGGAAAAAAGACCCACTTGCCAATTCCTTGAGCCAGTCTGTCTCTCACTGGAGAACCTTCACCTCCAATCAAACGGAAATGGTGCAAGAATGCTGGAGGCTGGACTCTGGGCACGCCCAGCTTGGCTGGACACACGCCGCATGTCTCAGCATGTCCCCGTGCTGCGGCTCCTTATGGATGTGCGAGGGAATACCACACCCAGCAGTGAGCAAGCTGGAAACGAGCACGGAGGCATGGATGGGCGCTCCACCAAGGCTCCTGGAGGGGTGACGGATGCAGAGCAGCAGGCTGCAGGGCCATGCCCTCCAGAGCAGGAAGCAGTCCCTGGAGGCCACCCTGCCTAGGGACAGCACAGAGCCAGTCACCAGCATCCCTGTCCTGGGCTCTCCTCCCCAATTTGGCTGCTCCTTGTCCTTTGGGGATGGCGGCGGCTCCTCACCTGATTGAATTTCCAGGCCATCACTCGCAGTCCCTGCAGCTGCGAGGCACGATCGCCCTCCCGGCAACCCCACGCTCACCCCGCGGAAGGAGGGGCTAATTCAGTTAGCCCAGTGGCATTAGCTGCCGTGAAGAATAACCCGCCAACAAGGGCCTGCGAGCCTGACACAATATTAAAGACCCCACTGCCCTCACTTGGGGCAGATTAAGCTGGGCTCATTGCTTTAATGCTGCACTCCTCGGCCGGGCTCCCTCCAAGGCTCTGCACCTTAACTGTATTACCCCAGCACCGATGTGCTTGACCTGCCGATATTGCTCCCACTGATAATTCACCTCCCGAGAAACTTTGCCTTTTTGACCTCCTGCCACGGCAGGCTCTAACCCCATGGAGCAGGGCTACCCCTGCATCCCACTGCCCAGCGGGTCTGCTAGCCACTGCCCTCTGCTCCTCAGTCGCCTGCCCCCAGTGCCATCCCCTGCATCTCATCCTTCCAGGGGCCTCAAAGTGCCTTCTGCCATGCTTGGGCCGCTCACCTCTGCAAACATGTCACTGGTGATCCCAGGATCCCGATCATTGTCAATGACTGCTCTGACATGCACAGTGAACATGTGGCCATGTGCCCATGTGAAGGATGGAGAATGTTATTTATTGCATCAAGGATGTGTGGGACATCACAGCTCACTAACCTCAGTTGAGTACCAAAGGTGTCTCCATAGCGACGTGAAGTGACACATGGAGGGAGCATTGGGTTCCTTCCTGCTTCCAGGGATACAGATGTCTCATCTGTCCCAGGGAAGTGATCAGGAAAAACACCCAAATACCATCTCAGGGTGAGCCTGGGCTCCAAGGGAAACTCAACAGAGCAGCGTGGGAGCAAGAAGCAAGGTCATCCCTCTGCTGCTGCCAAGCACAGGCAGTGCCAACATCATCTCAGCCTGGCAGCAGCCACGACCTCCGCTCGCTCACAAGCTGTCGCAGCTGTCCTGTGTTCCACCCCTGCTTCATCCTGAGGCCTGACAGCGATTCGGGGAGCAGTCCCTGAGATGCTGTCTGCTATGGCTGCTGACCCACACAGCCTTGCTTTTCATAGGAAATAGCAACACTGCAGAATCCCACTTAGTCAAAACCAGAGAGCTGGCATATCCTACAAGACTCAGGGATGAAATTTTTGAAGTCACCTTTTCTGAGCAAAAAGTAACAGTCTGATTGAGCAAGCCTATTCACTTCTGCTCTCCTTATCAGAACATCAAGATATCTATACTGATCTTTTCCTGTTACTTTTATCTTTGGCCACACTAGATATTTTAACAAAAAGAGCTTTGAGCACCTCTGCTGCCCGCTCTGCCAAGTTGCTAGATGCTGACAGCTCCATCTTGCCTCCTCGAAAATCAGCAGGTTTGCAACAATGAATTATAATTCCAGCTCTGGACCTAGAACAAGGTGTCTATTCCCACTTGTAAACACTTGCCTTTTCATGGGTAATATTTATACTTGCCTTGCAGAGTTAGTACTTGAGTAGAATATATGATGCTGGAAAATCAGTTATGTATGTTTATATAACGGATGTATATTTGTTATAATGTTTACTAGTTATTTTAAAGTGGCTCTTTTAGCAAACCTTGTGCTGCCTACGAAGAGCCCGCACATTGTTCTTCTAGACACCAGCCATTGCTCACAACACACAAGCCCTCGTTTTGGACATATCTTGCTTCCTTATTTTCTGATTTCACTGTTCAAAGGTGTGTTTCCTTTTTTGAAGAAGCAAAACTAGAAAAAGGAACGAGCCTAAGCTTCCGTCCAAAACTCAGACCACAAGTTTTGGCATTTTTTTTAATATTAAAAGGCTTGGTGAAGCTGTGTTTGATCCGTGCTCCTGACACAGGAAACACATGAAAGCAGTGTTGCAGAGCAGTTGTGAAGCTGTGTGGTCTGGCAGCTGTCAGGACAGAGGGGCTCTATTTTGGGCTTTCTCATTAACCCAAAGTGTGACTCTGGGGAAGGGACCGCACCTCTCTCTGTCTCTGATGCCCTTCTCCTGGTTCACAGGGGCGTCAGTGGGTGTAGGAGTTTGCTGTTGCCTCTTCACTGGGGCGAGAGGAGCTCACCCCTTCACATAATGCAAAATTCTGTGCAGTCTCACATACCGAATTTGCCGGCTGGATCGGTGCTTCAGAAACTGCGTTGGTCCCCAGTGGTCATCCCAGAGCCTGGCTGGACCTAGGACCTGTCCAAGCCTGATGTAACGCCCATGCTGAGCCAAACCAGAGGCAGATACTAGTTTCCAGGTATCACTGCTCACAGATTAAACCTACAGAAAAGAGCGGAGCTGGGATGTATAACTGTACAGGAATCACAAAGTCTTATTCCTTCTACCGTACTCCTGGAAAGGATCCTTTTGGCTGCAGCACGTATATTGCCAACCAGGGACTCAATCCTGTTCTTGCTTACGCCGGACAAGACAGGGCTGAGGGCAGGGGAAATGTGCATCGCTGGAAGCAGGAGCAGACCCTGCCCTTGGTGTGCAGCCAGATGGGTTGGAAACAAGGAAGGGCGTATGGCTTTTACAAGCCTTTCTTAAAAAAGGTAGACAGTGTCGGAGTAGAGTCAGGCCCCAAATTTAGGCTTGGGCAAAGCAACAGGAACCATTGCCTGTTTTGCAGTTAGCACACTTGGGAGGTGAATGGAAAATGGTTGATGTGAATACTTTTTCCTGACAGAGTTTATTTGTCTAAGTGCAATGTTTTAGTGCTGAGGCAGCTGCCCTGCGGCAGGACCTGAGCTAACCTCATGCCACCGTGCCCATGCCCAGTTCCAGCACCATCCCTGTGCTGTGCTCCTCCGCAGATAGGCAGCCCCCGTGGGTAGCAGCAGCCCACAGCAGCCCCTTTGGTTTTCAAACCATGGTCCAGAAAGCAACTGGCCAAGCCAGTGTCACGTGCACAAAGGGAAGCCACCCATCCAATCATAGGGACAGGGAGCACCTACAGCACCACCAGGCAGGTGACACGGGCCACCTGGCCTTCTGCTTCTCACCCTTTTGACATGACCCCTCCTGTTAGGGGGAGATTTAAGGTGCTCTTATATCTCCCTGCTGTAAATGGCCTCATAAAAGTGACAGAAAGATGTTCATATGGATGCTTGTTAAAATTTTATTACTAATCGCCACCAAATTTAGCTGCTATATTTAACCTAGACTGGCGGAAAGAGGGGAGGGAGCAGTGCCTGGGCAGGATAGAGAAATCAAGACCAGAAAGCAAAGGAAGGACAGCATGATGAGTGGCCCTGACGCTGCTCCTGGACGCAGGCAGGGGCCTGACGTAGCAAGTGCAAATAAAAACCCCAGTGCCTTCACCCTCTGCTTGTCAGCAGCAGCCACAACCCTTTTACAAGCCCTAACTCAAGAGCAGGGCGGGCTTGTGGCAGAGCACGAGGTTACGGAGCAAAGAGACCTCAGCTGAACTCCCACCCCTGTCGCAGCCTCCCCAAGTAGCCCTGGGCTCTTCTCTGCCTGGAAGCTCCTCCTGTGCGAAGTGGATGAGAAAGGAGATTTAACCAGACAGCCAGCTCTCCAGGCTGGGGAAACCTCTCGCCATCGTAGGAGCACCTGGCAGCTCTAGGATGAGTGAGGCACTGGGGCTGCCAGGACGCGCAGCTAAGCTTCCTCTTCTACTTACGTCAGATCTTGTCCCTGCAGGTAAAAGAGGTGCTTCGCGGGCGGAGAAGAAAGCCCAAGGATGGCAACTGTTTTGGCAAAGCAGGAAGTTCAGCAGCTGTAAGGGCATCACAGGGCACTTCCAGACTTGTCCTTGCTGAAGCATCAGTGGGAAAGGACCAGTGAGGAGTTCTGCTCTCCCCAGGGTGACAGATGAGGAAGGAGGGAGGATGGTGAAAAACATGCAGCATGTGGCAAGGCATGGGCTCAGCTATCCCTGCCAGACCCACAGGTTGTGGTCACCTGCCCAAACAGAAATACACCTAAAAGTATGGTCCAGACGGCCACGAGGGCAGGCCCAGAAGGTCAGCTGTCCTGTTGTGTTAGCGGCATACAGAGGTTATGCTGTGGCTGCGGGCTGGGGCAGCTGGAGCAGGAACCACTCTCCCATCTTGGCATGATACACCAAGCAAGAGGGGACCTGCTCTTACTAAATGCTAGCAAAGCATCCTTCTGCAGGGGTATAATGAAAAAGCCACAATGAGTTTTCTGCTCTGCTGTATGTCCGGAGCTGGGAATGGTAAGAAAATATTTGATGGATGCAGAAAGGAAGGTAACAGAGGGAAAAAAAGTCTCATAGTAAAAATAACAGCTTTGAGAGTCTCCCCAAATTGGTAATGACATCCAGGTGACTAAAGGTTTCCAGAGCATGTAAGACAAACTATTGCTTGAAAGACCTCAGCTGTCACTACACCTGCCTGATTGTACCATAGAGGGGAACAGGAGAGGGAGACATGCTCCTCTCTGAGGATGCTCTTAGAAACCTCCCTGCTTCTCCTCATCTGCATCTCCTTCCAGCTTTACAGCACCCCTAGGTGTTTTTGGCAGGTCCCAACATCTCCACCTGCCCTCATGCTTGCTGTGCTGAAGCATCCCCTGACACCTTTGCCCCTTTGGCTCCCCATCACTGCTTCCCAGGTACCCTGTTCCTGGCACTACAGGAGCTGCCTTCTGCCTGTCAGTCCTCACATCCATCTTCAGAGCCTCTGCATAAATCTCCTAGAGGCCTCTTTGCTCCCTATATATCTATCTAATTAATGTTAGTATAAGTAAAGCACAGCCTTTTCCCCTTAATAAGCAGAGTGCTGACTTTATTACAGGTCTTTTTTTTCCCCCCTCTTCTTGTTTCAGTGCTTTAAATCATGTTCAGGAAAGCGCTTATGAAGGGAAAGGCTGCGCGGTGCATCTCGCCGTGCCTTCGCCCCAGCGCGGCTGGGGAGGGCCGTGGGGACTGGCGGGGGGCAGAGGGCAGTGGGAGGAAATTGGACAGGATGCGTTCGGAGCCGTGCCAAGAGTGCTGCGCTGCCAGGTTAGCCAGGGTCAGGGGAGAAGTCAAAGGCCATCGATGTGTTGTCTGGCTGAAGGCAGAGTCCAAGCAAAACAAGGTGTTAAATGTCTGCTAATTAGAAGTGTCAAAATAGGACTTTCCAGGCAGGCATGACTGGGGAGGGCCTGGAAATGTGATAAGCAGAGCTTGGTGGAGAGGGACATGAGATCCCAAGGCACTGGACCACACCACAGGTGAGGGTGGGAAGGCTTCTGCAGCAGCACTTGAGCTTCTCTGGCAGTTTTTTGTCCAGAAATCCCAAATGGGAGATGTAACGAGATGGGCTCAGAGGACAATGAGGTCTGTTCCACATTCCCAGGAAATGCTTAGCCTTGTAAGAAGCAGATAAGATTTTATAAATGTGTTATTTCTCTCTTTTATGTTAGCTCTCTGCCCTTCTCCCTCTCAGACACCCCCCACTCTGTTTTGCTCTCTGTCTCATGGGAAGTGTTTGTTCTCCCGTCCTGCACCTCCCTCACTGCCATCAGGCTGTTTTGAGCCAGGTGCAACCACTCCTGCCTGCCTTCGAGCACCTGGGAATGCTGCATGCGATGATGCCTAAGAAAAGCCCGTATCTTCTGATCTCCTTAGGCTGCACAATGAATTACTGGTGGAGAAGTGAAGAAGGGAGACCTAGCTTGCAGGCTGGGCTTGGCTCAGCTCTGAGGTGACTCTCCAGCCCTTTGCCAATTCCTTCTCCTTGTACATCACACAGATGCAGCATGTGACACGAACCCCCTCGCTTGATGTGCCACAAGCACCCCACTCTGCAAAGAGCGTTGGGGACACTGCTGGAGGTGACACTGCATGTGCTACTCAAGCTCCCAGTGCGTGATCGCACCTCATGCACACGGCAGTGTGTGCCACCAGATCCCTCACAGCCAGGGAAACACATCTGGCCTCCAGCAAGCCAAGCATGGGGAAGCGGTTCCTCATTTCTTCCTACTGCTACACGAAGCCACAACCCAGTCATCCCCGGATCCAGCGCCGGAGTCAAAGGGCTGCCCTGAAAGGGTTAATGGTCCCCCGCCCTGGCTGCTGGGGTGAAGGGGTTACCCATGTTGTACTCAGATTCTTTGACTGTAATGTGATTTCTTAGCTCTCACGTATATATTTATGCAGTTTTGTCCACACTCCTGTCCACTCCCCCCACGCGGTGGCTATTGATCAGGCTAATGGAAGGGATCCGATTGCACATGCTCCGACGTGCTCCCACACAGCCTCGCCAACTCTGGCCCAGCCAATCAATGCTGTGGTGCCCCCGAAAATTCCCCATAATCTGATTTGAAGATGCGTTATCACTTAATAAAACCCACACTTGCCCTTTCTCTTCCCCCGCTACTGAAACACATTTGCCCTCTGGTTCCCAGGCCAGCTCCTGCCAAGCCCCTGCATCCTGCCAGCCTCTGAGAGAAGGACCATCGAGCAGCCAGGAGCTAAAAATGCCCTAAGTGGGTAAGAGAGGGATGGAGAAGATATCTGTCCTCTCCTGGATAATCAGCACTACCCAGCAGTGCCAGGGGACTCACGTGGTGACATGAGCTGGTGTGTGAGGGATACCTGCTCCCTGCTTCCTTTCAACAGTGCAGTGACTGTAAGGGTGGCAGTGAAAAAGGGGGTGAGAAATGTTCCTTTTGAAAACACAGTGAAAGATACTACCAGTTTTCTGTAGCCTGTCAACACATATTCGCAAAGTCTTTGGAAAACAATTCACAACAGAGTATAAAAATCCTAAGATATTTGTTGTGGAAGTGGGTATCTGTTTTCTGATCAGCCCATGCAGCAGTCGTAAGAGGAAAGTCCTAGATAGTTGGGTCAAGATGCCAGCAGGGTTTAAATTAGATACTCCCTGTCACTGTGTCTTCTCCAGGGAGGTTTGTTTCTCCAGGAAGAACAAAGCCAGAGGTGCCTGTACTCTAACCAGACTAATCCTTTGTCCCTTCCCGTCCCTCTGCCCCAACAGAAGATCTTGGTGCTCCACACATCTCCACTACCTCAACAGCACACCTTCACAGGAGGGAACACGGCTGAGACTCCTGAGCCGGCAGGCTAGTCACAAACGAGAAGCTGTTGAGGAACAAGTGTCAAACACAGGGAGGATGACGGTGTGGGATGCACACCCTGGAGGTGGCATCTTTTAGAGCCCTGATCCTAAAAGATTGGGTTCTCCTCCTGCAGCAGAGCAAGAAGCCATGTGTGCAGGGAGCCACGGCTGCCTGGGGACCCGGGGACGGGCATGTGCCAGTAGCAGGCTGAACCTGAGCTCTGCAGATCAATGGCTGCCTCAGAGCCCTGCACGCGTGGGGCTGCTCCCTGGAGCCCGAAACCTGACGCTCAGGTTCAATAATTCAGGGGAAGAGCTATCAATGGCTTCTCAGCTCTTGAGAGAGGAGAGCAAATTGAAAGGCTTGTCAGGAGTCAAAACAGAGCAGGGCAAAGCTGGGCTGAATGTCAGAGAGATTAAGCAGGCAGAAAGCCACCGTGATGGGGACAGGATGAGCAGGGCGGCCACTGCTTTTTATGGTTCACTTTGGCAACTGTAAAGGGAGCTGGACTGTGGCAGAGCAGGACGTTTTCACAGCAGGATTGGTGATGAGTGCCCCACAAAAGCTCTCTGTCATACAGAGAGGATTTTGGTGGCTTAGCTGCTTAAGCTAAGAAGGAACCTGGAGGCATGATGCTCCCGTGAGCACTGGGCTGCTGAGCACCTCTGTGGTGTGACCCTCCTGCCACTGGGATGGTGCAGTCAGTGGCTGAGGCAGAGGGGACCCATGCCAGGGCTCTGTGTCCCGTCTCACACAGTGCCTCGCATAGGAAGAAGGATGGAACCATCTGCATGGTGGCCTCCAGTACAAAATAACTCTTCCAGTCCCAAGCGGGACGCTGCACCAACAGTGGATGATAAATAATGGTGATATTTCAATAGACACAGGTATGATAATGAAGAGCTATCCTTCTTTTGCAAAGATCACTTGTAGAATTAAATATTTATAAATGATATTTAGACTCCCAGTCCTGTAAAATGCCTTTTTTACACAGATAATATATGTTGACTTGCTGGAGAACCAAACTAGTTTGATATGATTAAATACTGTGCTGAGTGACATGATTCATGCCCTTTCTTCACCATTTGCCAGCCTGTAGCACATGCAGGACCCAATACATTTCTACAGACATTCACTTAAGTGAAAATAAAATAAACAAATCCAGAACCATCCCAGATGCAAAATACACTGAAATCCTCCCAACACCCCAAACATCTCTATCAACTTTGCAGTGTCTGGCTTGTAAGACAGAGTATTTTGCATCACACTAGGCAGCTCTTTTTATGGACAGAGTTTAATTTGTGCAACTTATATCCACCTCTGGTGCCTGACCCTGTGGGCTCTCAGGTGGGAAATGAGGGGTTGAACTGCAAGAGATGAAGGTGATCAGAGGTGTTGACCTAACCCCCCTCTCTCTGCCTGCTCACAGTGCTTTGGTACCACGCTCAAGCACGTTGTGCTGGAACGATCATGGGGTTTAAGAGGGATGTGATCAGAGCTGTGTGCCTTCTGCAGAGCCTGCACTGGTTTTAAATGTTGAAAGTACTCTCCATAGCCCCAGGGGCTTAAAAAAGAGAGGCAGAAAGAAGCAGAAGAAAGAGGCAGAAATTGCCAAGCTGGTGAGCAGTGCCCAGGGACACCTGTCCCACAAAGCTTGCCCAGACTTCAGCTTGATCAGCCTTCCTTTTGCAGTTTCACATGTACAAGGAAGAGAAAACTGTCTATCTTGCAGCAAAGAGGCAAGACATCCAGCACAAGGCATCAGAAGATAATGGAGGAGCTGGAAGGGGCACTGAAGGGCTGACTGCAGTGCTGGAAAAGGGCTCCTGCACCCACATGGGGCTCAGGAGAGATGAGACAGAGGTCAGGAGAAATGGGGAGAACATCCCAAGCCAGCTCATAAAAAGGACAAAGCTGAACTCTGCCCACAATGTCTAAAGAGGCCAGTGGGGCTGTCAAGTCAACCTTGAGGATGGCTGCAAACCGGGAGCAGCTCATGGGGAGTTCAAGTATGCGAAGGAGGCCCAAAGGGCTGTCACCAGCACCACCTCCTACAATGGATCCAGCTTCTTCTTAGAACTAGCCAGACATTTTTGTTTTCCTGATTCCCTCCTGGGAGGCTGTTTCTGAGAGTCCCAGCTTGCAGACCCAGGATACTCCTTAGCCTCACTTCAGATATAATCATGGCCTATTTACACCACACATCTCTTGCACCAGCATTCGCCCCTGCCCTAGGAGAGGTAGGGCTGGTGCACGGATCCTGCGAGCCGTATCCACCCTGAGAAGTGACGCTGGTTTCTAGCCCCCAGAGCATGCAGTTAGTCTTGTTAAACAGCACAGGCAGCACTATTGGAAGGAGAAGTTTCCATTAATTTGCAGGTGCTGGGGGGAAGGGGGATGAAGGAGAGGCCAGGTGCTTTCTGGATGCTGCCCCCAGCAACCTCCCCCCTGGTCTATTCCCATTGTTTCACAGCCGTCCCACGTGGCCCTGCCGAAGGGGATAACCAGCTCAGGAACAGGCTGAATGACAGCAGACACCTTATAAAATGCCTCGCAGAGAGGGCCTGGCGCCTTGCTGCAAGCAGCGCACATGCCCGCAGCCCAGCCGGGCTTGGCCTCCGTGCTCAGGTAGTGAAGGGGGAGGCTCACATCAAAGGCTCTGGTTTTGCAAGGCTCAGGACGCGGGAGGGCGTGAATTATAGACTTTGATGTCTGAGCAGCGGCAGAGGAATCGGCGTGAAGATCGTTTATAAATCTCCATTTACGGTCTTCACTAAGTGCCAGGCAGGCCCTTAAAGCAAGGGATCAGGTTTAACTGAATGCCGCTGCAGAGTTTGCTGGAGGCTGGGCCAGGGCTCGGGCTGGGCTTTGCATGGGCAGGACGTTTTTCAGATGCTCTCCATCCCAGATGGCCAAGTTCAACCCTGAGATCTTCCCAGGGAATTTCCCCAGGGCTTCACTCCCGGCCTCCAGGTCAGCACCCAGTTTTGGGATGCCCCTGTGTGGGAAGCCAGTGGTGTTTGCAGAGCATGAAAGCTGTGGCTCACTGAGAGGCAGCCCTGTGCCACAGGATTTTGGAGGTTTTGGAGCTCATGTGGAACTGATCCTGGTCCCTGCTAAGAGGAAAAGAGGCAATATGGGAATCTCAGCATTGTGCCTCTGTTCCTAAGGGGTCTTTTGGCTTTGCCTTGCTGCCGACTCTGTTGCCTGATGCAGTTTGTAATAAAAACCAAGCCTGGGTAGAGCTGGTTTTCTTCCCTTGGCTGAGTCCATGCCATCAGGCTCTGGCTGCCACGTTTCTCTTGAAGAAAGGCTGAGGACACAAATGAGGCAGCTCTGCAGCATGGGAAGGGACAGCACTGAGTGGCAACTCAGGCACAAGGTCATTCCTGTCCTTGGTTAGCAGCTGGGTCCTACCACACAGTGCCAAGAGAGAGTACCTGGCACTCTCTGAGGGATGGACAAATGCATGCTGCTGTCTACAGCACATCTGGGTGTGCTGCTGCTAAGAAATACTTTGAGCACATCTGGCAATGACACGTTCCCTTCCTAACTTAGCATATTCTCTCCTCTCTACCTTGACACTCTCTCTTTGCCACTAGTGTTTGCAGCTCCCTCCATTGTAGCATCAGCTATGAATTCCTCCTCATCGCCTTCACATCATCTTCAGCATCACCAACGCAGACATTGGCTTAGGCCAGGCATAATGCCAGCCACTGCCTTTTTCCCTGAAGGGACGCCGTCCAAACCGTAATCCATGAGCTGATCTGATTTACGATCCATCAGACGGTTCTGAAGCCAACGGCTGCATCACTCTGGGATGCACAAGATCCTGGCCCAAGCACTCGTTGCTCTTCAAGCAGCACAAAAGGCCCATCACTAACAGAACCACGTTTTCCCCACATCTTTGAGTAAAAGTTCATGTCCAAGAGCTGTGCAAAACTCCT
This sequence comes from Apaloderma vittatum, assembly GCF_000703405.1. Classification (NCBI taxonomy): domain Eukaryota; kingdom Metazoa; phylum Chordata; class Aves; order Trogoniformes; family Trogonidae; genus Apaloderma; species Apaloderma vittatum. Next base: position 94,990 of record NW_009709700.1, read on the forward strand.
CAAATGCAACTGCTACGTTTTGGAGGTTGAGAGAAACTGTGCTGGGTTTTTCAGTGAGTTACAAACCCCAAATCCCCTTCTTGCCCCCTAAAGCAGTGGACGTTTTTGCATGTTGACTGTTAAATCAGGAACAGACAGACAGACTGTCCCATTGTCCCCTCCTCGCCTTACAGCCTCCGGTGGCAGCAGCACTCAGCAGGCCTGGTTCTGCCCTTGCACATGCCCATGTAAACTGTAGATAAGCACATATTTCTCCTTGCTCCAACCACCCTCCAGGACTTATCTCAAGCAAGACGGGGAACTCTCCATCTCAGCCCAAATTGATCCCTCCTCAGACACAGTCATTTTTATGTCTAGAAATATTTATATACTTTGCGCAACCGTTGTTTGCAGAATCTCTCTTGGTGGCTTCCACACTTCGTGGCAACCCCTCTTTGAAGTTGGACCAGATGGGAGCCTGGACCAAGGATAAATAAACCAATCAAATCTGAGAAAACAAGCCCCCATCCCTCCTGCCTCCTTCTCGGACCAGTGTGAAGATCCAGCCTGGGAGAGGGGGCCAGGCTGTGCTCTGATGCTCGGACTGCTCCCTCCGTCCACCCTTGAAGTCCCTTCCTCCGGGCAGAGTTTGGTATGTGCTGTTTGCAGGGGGCCTGTTTTTCTAACATGGTGAACACATGCTCTCTCCCGAGAATCATTTATTTTACATCAGAGATCCTGGGGCTCCTGAGTTTTGCAAGATGGTTTTGTACTTTCGCCCATGAGGAAGGAAGACACATTCCTCCAGCTCGCACTGCAAGAATGGTGGGTCTCGGATGTGTCCTTCACAGACCAGGCTCTCCCTCATTTCCCTCTCAAGACAGAGGTTAAAAATGACACACTGAGGTCAGGATGCTCCAAAGGGCTCCACAAAGGTCTCCCAGGAAGAAAATCCTGTTTCTTTTGCTGATAACTGTCTTCTACTGGTGGGGCACCAGTAGATCAGATGAGCATGGAAAGAGGGACCCTGGTTACACAGTGACTGAAAGAGCATCTCAATAAATTATCCACAATTTTGACTGTACCCCAACACCGCAAGCCTCAAAGGCAGGCACAAAAAAAGCCCTGAGGATATCTGCCTTCCATCAGCGTCTCTTCAGAGACACCGACAGCCAGAGCAGTAATTATAACAGCCCAAAGTCAGATCCACCTCCAGTCCCACCAGCAGACCTGGCTGCTACTGTGACCTGCGGCAAGTTGCTCTGTCCTCAGCGCTGGCCAGGCTGTGTCACACGTGGCTGGAGTCCTGCCTTGCAGGACCAAACACACCTTCCAGCTCCAGGGCGCAGGACAGACAGTCCTCTGCTTCTTGAGGGCGAGAATCCCCTGAAAAGCCATGCTGCACGTGGACTCCAGCACCCACTTTTCCTCGCCTGGCAGGGGAAAGGGTGGCGAGGGAGGCCAATGCATCTTTGCGTAACCCGATCCGTTAACACACAGCTCCTCTGATGTGGGCAGCTTGTGCTTTACAGCATTAGAGGAGCAACATTTCATGGAAAATTCAATAAATACCCCTGTACAGCCAGACATCTGTAAACAAAGGCTTCCAAATTCAATCAGACTGTGGGCTCAGAGCAGCATTTATAGGCTACAGCGTGGAATATTATATAGGAAATCTAAAAGTAGGGGGAGGGGGCAGATTCCTGGAAAATGAAAGATCTTCTAGCTCTCCATTACCCCAGCAAAGAATAACTACGTCTGTGCTGTACCACTGTGTCCCATCTTGAGTGGCTGGGCCATTCCCAGTTGGCCAGCTCCCACATCAACCTGTACTTTCTTCTCACCTAGCACAGGCATCACAGGAAAAACCATGGCAGGACAAGCAGGGCAATGCTGATGTCTGTGCTGGAGCACAACCCTGCCGTCAGCTGTACCAGGAGAGTGACTTCTGGGAAGTAGGTTTGAAGATGGGTCTGAAACACCAAGCCCAGATCCAGAACTAAATGCTTCCAGAGCCTGGAGGTATTTACAGCCAATGCTCAATACTCACAGTGGGATTGGGAATGAAAAATGGTGTTTTGCTTGTCCTTTCAGGATTTTCTGGGCCATGTCATTCCCCAGCAGATGACAGGACCCCTCTGATTTGCCTCTTGTCATATTCTATCACTGCCTCAGTTCACATTCGTATCAAAACACCTAAAGCAGGCACAGTTTAATGGGAATATCCAGTCAAGGCTGTGCTGGGCCCCATGGTCACTTACTGCACTGAGCCTTCCGTACCGGATGACCACTGGTGCTAGTACAGAAGATTTGCTCCCTGAGTTGAGCAATACAGGACTTGTGACACAGAGCTGAGCACTGCTGGGCAGGTTTGGGTATGCTTGTGCACAGATGCATACACACAAGCCAGTACAGCACCCCAGCAGAAACCCCTCTGCCTGCCTTGGTCAAGGTTTTGCCCGGACAACCAGCCGACCCCCCTGCAGAGAGGTGTGGATCTGCAGCTCATGAAACTGATGTTGGACAGTATGAGACAGGACTGTCTGCTACTCTCTGCCACCCTGACAAGAGTTTTTCAAGCCCAGTGCCAGAGACTTGCACTGGCAGGAGATCAGAGCATTGGCCTGCCCACAGTGACCTGACTGTCTATCCGTCATCTGAAGGTAGACACCTGCAGATGATTTTGGTCCAGGCTACATGTAACAATTATTTCAAACAAACCCCAAATGCTTTGTTAGTATCCGACGGCTACTTTGCAGGCTCTGGAGTCGGCATCCCCAGCTATTCTGAGATTCCGTCTGCTGGCTGCGCCAAGATGCACCTGTATGGGCAGCAGTCTCCATTTCTCCAAGCCAGACTTTGCAGATCCGTGCAAAGGACAAGCCACCAGCTCAGAGAGAGCTGCTCAGGTCCTGCTGAGCACCTACAGCCCTTTGGGCTCCTCAGAGGTGGTTACAAGAGTGGGATGACCACAGTCCCCTGAAGAAGATGGCTATCAAGGAACAGCTTTGGGCTGGGGCTGCATCTGGATAACCACCTTGAACCCTCTGGCAGCACCCACAGAGGTTATAAGCCCATATTTAGGGCAGGCCAAATCAGACATTTATCTCCTCCTTCCCCCTGAGCGCACTTTTCCTTACAGCTCAATCAGGCTTTACGAACACCTCGCCACACACAGAGGCCAGTATATATAATAAATAGAGCCTAGTGCTGAGGGCAGCAGCGGTAAACTATTGCCCAGGGGACAGGAAGGTTAGTGGGACTGTGATCTAAAACCCAAGGCTGGCAGCTCTGTGCTCCCCTGGGAGAGATTTCCACAGCTACCGTGAGGAAAACAATCACTGTTTTGGTTATTACACTTCATTTATTGGTTTGTTCAAAGTCAGGCAGGCCCTAAATTCAGGAATGCTCAGAGCAGGGGTCTCCAGCCCTGCTCTCTCTGGTGGGGTCCATGGGGCTGCTCTGCACCCCAGGGTAGTCCTCGTGTCCTTCTCTACCCCAGGACAGCTCTATCCCGGCTGCCTCTGTAAGATTTCTCCACCACGACCAGCTGAAGCACAGTAGAGGAGCTTACCCTGAGGGACACACTATACATCAGGAGAGAGGTACAAGCAAGACCTCTCACTGATGTCTACAAAGTCTCATGTCAACACAAGAGGAAGCAGCGCATGCACTCCAAAGGATCCCAGCAGATAGACTGCTGGGAGTGTATTCATTTCCCAGGAAGTATCTTTCCTCTTATTTGAGGAAACATGAGAAACTATGGGCTGGAATGGACTCATCCACACCTGCACCCTGTAGAACGAAGAGGAAGATGTGGAACTTCCTGCTCCTCAACTGAGCATGGGCACTCAGGGAACTGCTGTAGGACACACGCTGTCAGGTTCATCCACCTGGGTCATTCAACAGGTTCTTCAAAGCCCTGGAAAGAGAAGTGTGTCCATGCAATGGAGAGGACTCTTGAACAAGCCGTGGGCATCTCTTTTCATTGTGGCAGTACAGGCAGGAGCAATGCAGTGACCAGTTGAGGCTGCTTTGGCCACACAGACCCCAGAACAAATCAAAGCAGCTACTGTCCCTCCAAGATGCAGAGAAGAGTATTGGGACACGGCTGGGATTCAGGAAATGCAGGGCTCTTCCCTCACTGCTCTTGAGCCAGATGCCCTGGAAATGTTCCTATAAACTCCTATTAATTAGTTGACACTTGGGCTGTGCAAACAGGCTGCCCCCTCCCCGCACTCCCCAGGAGGCAGTGCTGGAGCAGGCCAGCATGGGGGCCAAGTCTTGGGCACATTCTTCCAGTTAATATTTCAGCCTGCAGTTGCCAAGGGATCGGGGCTGGCGTTTCCCCCCTTCCTCCCCCTTCCACCTCCCAAAGCGCCAGTGGTGAGTGGATAGCCAGGTTATTGCCTCCCCCTCCCTTTGCAAGCAGATGTATGGGAGCCAGAGGAGGAGATTGATGAGGTTTATAGAGTCTCCCGCCTGACCACCCACCATGGCTCCAGCTCCCTTGGGCCCGTCCACACCGCAGTCATGGTGATGGCTCCACTGGTGTCCACCATACAGAATAAAACAGCCTGGCTACATCTGCTGGGTAGCCTCAGTCATGCTTCCTGCTTTAGAGGACCTTCCTTTGGTCCCAGGCACATCAGCTGAGATGGCAGAGAACAAGCAGCTCCTCCTCAGACACATTTGTGTGGTGACAGGAACTCAGTGCAAGCTGAATCTCACTGAGATCAGGTCCCTCAACTGCACCGGCCTTTCACAGGCTGCACAGAGCAGACTTCAGCCCTTCCAAAGCCTTCAGCAAGTCAACGTGCTGCAAAGATGACTGCACAGAAAGGGCTGCAGAGCAATTCTGAACAGCACAGTGCTTGTACATGCAGGCCCTCCAAAGAGCTGCAGCATTCCCTCCTGGGTGCACCAAGGCCATGACAGGTCCTGAGAGGCATGAGGGTGGGAATAAAAGCCGTTGAAGCAGGCCAGGCTCAGGGTGTCCAAGAACTGGGACAAGGAACAAACAGCAAAGTCCAGGGACATGCACAGGACATGCAGTGTGTCAGCCATTTGGCATGAAGGGAGTCAACGTTTGGTGGAAAGGCCTAGAGTGGAGCCTCAAAAATCCCAAAACCAGCTCACAAAAGTGCCGGGGCTGGTGCCATCACTGTCACCAGTAGTTTGCTCAGTCAAGGGCACCATCTGACTGGAGGCTTGCATGAAGGACTGTCGTGGGGACGAGGCTGGCTGCCATTACATCCCACAATTTCCAAACCAACCAACCAAACCACCCCCCAACATCCCCGAAATAGTGAGAAACAAATCAAGCAAACTAGACCCGTTGGTAACGTTTGGGCCATTTCCTGTATGTTTAACACATTTTCTATTAAGCCCACGACAAATGGCAAGGGCTCCAGGCGTAGCCATAAAGGCTCCCTCCTGCACCAAGCCGAAGGGGCTGCAGGCAGGGAGGGGAAGGTGAGCCAGCTGAATGGGCAGATGGGAAGTGAGCACGTAATTCACAGCAGATCCACGATTTGATTAATTTCCCTGCTTTTCCTGCTGGAGAATTGTGGGGTTTATTGGCCGTTAAAAGGCACCGTGCTGCCTGATTTCGGAGTGGAGCCGCGCTGGTGAGGGGAGGGGACACACAACGTGGGAGCTGGCTGCGGGCTGGAATCAGGTGCATAGGGTGATGGTGAGCCTTTCAGCATTGGGGTTTTCCCTCTTGGAAGATAATCCCCTCACGACATGACTTCTAGAGACTCTCATCCTGGGGACTTGGCTTGGTGGGGAGGGAGGTGACCAGCCCT
>NW_009709701.1:0-294 GCF_000703405.1 Apaloderma vittatum
CCGCGCGTCGCCGTCGGAACGGCGCGGTCCCCGCCGAGGGGAAAAGCTCCGTAAGACCGCCTGATCCCCAATAAGAACTCGAGTTAAGATTTTAATAAAAGCCTTTGCGGAGAGCCAGGTCAGGAAGAGGCCCCTTGGGAAAAAAAAAATTAAAAAAAAGAAGAAGAAGAAGAAGAAGAAGAAGAAGAAAAAAGCGGAGCGCAGCAAGTTTGTGCTGCGAGCCGCGCTGCGCTGTGCTTGTGCTGCGGCTGTGGCTTTCTCCCCCTCCTCTCCAGCCCAACCACCGTCTCCCAA
>NW_009709701.1:325-12267 GCF_000703405.1 Apaloderma vittatum
TGCTGAGTCTCCTAAAGGCCCAGCTACAGAAGAGGCTCTGAGCAGAGTTCACACAGCATTTCTCTCGCCGCTGGTTTCTCGCCCGGTGTTGTCTCTGTCTCTCTCCAAATACAAAAGCAGCGTCACGCCTTTCAGCAGCAGCAGCAAGTGCTTTAACACAAGTGTCTCCTGGCTGGGGATTTTCTGCCGTCCTGGCTGGCCACATTCAGTTTTTCTATCATGTGTTTGCATCTTCTCAAAAAGCCAACAAAGTGTATTGCCTGCCTTGACTTTATCTGCTTTACAAAACTGCAGTCTTGGGTGATGTCTGTAAATTACTTTGTTTCTCAAGTCCAGGCACAGATTATTTTAATTCCAAGTTAAAAAGTCAAAGAATCAGAACTGAGTGATACTCATTTACATGTACCTACAGACAGGAACCTCTTGCTCCCTTTGCAGCTAAAATACCAGCCCTGGGTATGCTGAAAGGTGTGAGCACCACGCAGGGTGGCTCCTCCATCACCAAACACGTGGATTTTTGTTTGCCTGCTATTTAGTGGACGGATAATCTGGAAAAAGCCTATGCTACGGAGGAGGAGGTGATTAATGCCTGTGAAATCCTGGCCCAGGGAAGAGTCAGCCCTGCCAGATGTGATAAGGTTGTCCTCTGACAAATAGTCATAGCTTGCCCTTCTTCAGATAACGATGGACTTTTGTGCATTATCTTCAGACAGTGATCCCACCAGGGAAGGGTTCCCTGCCGTACAGCCATCCATCCCACCTCTTCAGTGCTCAGCCCTCGCATTTTGGCTATACTTCTTCCTTTCGCTGGCACTTGTGTGCAGACTAACAATTGCAAATATGCATTTTCCATTTATCTCGCACCTCTCAGCTGGAAGTCTACGTACTTTACCCGTATGAATTAAGCGTTGCAACACAACAGCTAGATATGCAGGGAGCGCGGAGGGATCACCCAGTCAGCGCGTTGCTGTTTCACAGCTGGTTCTTGTAATGTGGCAGATACTTAGCAGAACTCAAGAATATCTAAACAGAAAGTTTGGACCAGCTGTTTCCAAACTTACTGGAGTTGTCAATCCATAAAGTAGCCTGCTAGAGGTGTGGGCCCCAAAACAGCGGACTCGGGTACGGTGATGACAGGCTTGTTTTTCTGAGGTGCAGGCGCTGCACTGGCCTCAGCAACTACTACTGGACCAGCTGGATTTCTGTACAATGTCAAGCCTTTTTTTTTCTTTTTTTCATTCTGAAAAACACTTCAGACAACACCATCAGCTCCAGGTTCCTGAGACCTGGCTCCCTGGGGCTCTCTGGCCATCCTGGGGATGGGCAGCCCAGAGGCTTTGCTGAGGGCCAAGAGCGAGCGGTTCGGTCAGCAGAGCTTTCCTGGGAGCTCTTCTGTGGTGCAGAGAACTATAAAACACTATAAAAATACGACGTTTTTCCAGGGGCAACTGAATTCTGGTAATTTCCAAGTCATGTAATTTGTTTCTGAAGGTAAAGTCCTACTTCCTTAACTCCTTATTAGACAGGACTGGACGCTGAAGACAGGCAGCAAGTCATCTAGGTTGAGAGATGGACAGGTCAAAAAGGTGATCCATCCTTAGAGATGCGTCACTCCTTAAGTGTGCCTGTTCCTCTCCACTGATAGTAAAGAAAATCAGCGTAAATAGCTCGGAGATATCCATACTGCAGCTTTGTAAACACCTCTGAGGAATCTAACCTGTGACTTTGTGATTTACTGAGAGGGTGCTTGAGCTTATGGACCATCTGAATGAGCAAGAACCCATTCTCAAAACTAACCTTTTACGTTTTAATACAGCCTTTACCACTTGTGCAGCAATCCTCAATCCAAGCTGTTGGCTATGCAGTGTCTCAGGGTGCCTAGATCCTGTAGTTGATGTTTTCTGTCTTTATCCGCACGGAGCAGAACCACCACCCAGCTAATGAGCCTGCTGGGAGGAATTTAGAAAAGGGTGCTCATGGGCTGAGCTTAAGATGTGTTGACAACACTGCACATGTGGGTAGTTTACATATCCTACAGTCTAATTTTGGCTGTAACCGCTACTGCTATTAGACTCTCATTAAGCACTCATGTTTGCATGCACGTGAAGCAGAAGCCGTGCCTTTTAATTGCATCTGCAGCAGTGGAAAAGTCCCATCATGTCTGTAACTACAAGCCTAATTTGGAAGCCTCTTTGCCCACCCTTGCCCCCCTCCCTCCTTTTAGGAGTACATGAAACTATCAGGTTGTTTCAGAGACCTTCAATGTGTAGCACAACAGGTTGAGAGCTGACACTGCCCTGAAAATAAATAAAAAAAATTGATAGTGTGATGCAAATTGAATTATTGCACCTTTTGATTTCTGTGAGACCAAACTGAAAGTGACAGTTGTATGTGGTGTGGACTGGCAAAGAGCTGCTGAGTTATCTCACTCACTGCAGGCCCTGTGCATTTGAAAAATCAATGTCAAAAACACCTTAGAAATAAATACATGGTGCCTTTAATACCTTGTCTGTTCAGATCACTGCCTGCACCCTGTGCCTCCCCAAAATTCCTGCTTTCTTATTTTCAGTCTACACCTGAACATTGTTCAGAGAGGAGTAGCAATTTGCCAGTTTTCCTTGTATTCGGGTAGGACTGTATTGTATTGAACAAAGCACCCCAGTCATTTATAAGCCAAAAACTCCTCAATTTCCTTCTCTGGCTTTCAGAAACTCTGCCTGTCCCTGTGCCTCAGCATGTAGTTACAGGATACTGCTGCTGTGAGGAAATGCTGGTTTTGGAGACTCCTACTGTCTCTTGCCCCAAACTGCAGTCCCTCCCACCCCCGTCAAATAATTAGAGTTAAACTAACTATACAAGAAAACATCATTTCAGTGATCCAGGCTTGCAACGTGGCTCCAAGCAGTGTGACAGAGGGGCAGCAAGCTGTGGCCGAGAGCACACAACAGGGGATTTGAAGTAACTTTGCCACCAAAGCCAATTACCATGGAGCTACACCCTTGCTTTTCCACCCCGGGAAGCACTGTTAAAGTAGCTCCTGGCCTCATGAGCTGTCCTCTCAGGTGTTAGTGTGGGGGGGTTCTGCCTGCACAGGCAGCAACGTTTAAATTTGTACCTTGGAGGCTCGTGTTAGAGGAAATGTTGATGGTAAAGGGGCGTGGAATGGGAGCTGCGCCCTGCGGGGTGGAACACCAGGACACGTGGGATGTCCTCTTCTAATTCTCTTTTTCTTTTTTTTTTTTTAGTGTGGAAACTGTGAATGATGGGCAGTTTCACAGCGTGGAACTCGTGATGCTGAATCAGACTCTGAACCTGGTGGTGGACAAGGGGACTCCCAAGAGCCTTGGAAAGCTCCAGAAACAGTCTTCTGTCAGCCTCAACACACCCCTCTACATTGGAGGTACAGTGAGTTGCTCTGTTTGTTCACCATATTGTTTGAGATTTTAACATCTTCGCGGAAGCACGTCCTCTTCTGACCTACGGATAGAAATTTCAGGGGTGGATGGAAACCAGCAGTCTGCCTTTCCTCTCTGCCAGAGGTCGCTTCCCTGCACAAAAAGCCTGGAAACCACATTTCTGCAATTCTGCTTTGTACCCCAGAGCCCACGAGCCCCCCGCCGCACACCAGCCCCAGGGAATTAACCTCAGCACAGGCGGTTTCGTTGTTACATGGCCGTGGCAAGAACAATCGCTTCATCGTTCCTAAAGCTTTCAGAACTGGCTGGCCCCGGGATGTCACGGAGGCCATACAATGGAAATATCACAGTTATGGCAAAAAGAAGCAAATCAGGAGTCAGTAGGTTTAAATATGCCATAAATGAGCTCTATTTCTGCTGGAAATTTTACAGAGGTTTAAAAGGGGTTTTTTTGGAAAAAAAAAATATTTAAACCTCCAAACTATATTAAAGCACAAGCTGACTAAGAACTTCTTGGCTAATAGTTTTCTCATTGGAAACTGGAGCCAGAGCTTCAGTATTAGAAATATGTTAGAATTAACTAAACTTCAGTCCTGATTTGGAGGGGGAACAGTTGCCCAACATGATGAGTATCCCACTGATTAGGTGTCAGCATGTGATAGACAGATGAAGGCTGTGGTCTGCCCAGTTGATTTGTTTTTGCCAGAACCACCCCCAGCTCTATTCGGTCCTGAATGTTGAAATCTTTCCCTTTTGGTGACACGGGGTTCTTGAATTTTTTTAGTCAGCCTACTCTAAATACAAAAGTCAGCAGAACAATAAGAGGCTCAGAAAGTCTTTGGGCTTTTTCTAATGAGGTCATCAAAGCCAATAGTAGAAGCTCTTAAAACTTCACTTGGTGCTGGCCAAATCTTTTGCAAGTGATAACCTTTAATAACACTTTTCTAAAAGAATCCTGAATATTGCCCTTGTAAATAAGAAAAATGGCTAACCCTGCTTTGTATAGAGCTGAACTTCTATAATTGGCTCCTGTTAAGAATGTCACAGGCTATTACTGAGCATTCTGCATCAAAGATAATCTGCTGGTGAGGCCATCACAATTTCTTCCTGTAGCACAGCATAAAAGATACCAACCCCAGAGCAATTTGTACACAGGGAACTTGGGAAGTGATCACATGGAAAAGTTGTAATGGGTGACCATTATGGATCAATACTAATTCACAAAAGGTACCTTCAAAAATGCATTCACAGGACAAACTCAAGACTTGAAATGAAGGACTCTTGGATACCCAAAGCCATGGGCTCAGTGGAGACTTTTTTATCGCCTTTTAAAATTTTTCTTGTTCCATTTTAAACCCTCACTGTTCTGCATGTGCCGCCTCTCAGCATGTAGCATTCCCACGGACAGCAGCTGCCCCTCCACTGCAGACTGTTTAGTTAGTGATTAAAGTACCCCAGAGCAACTGTTCCTATCCTAGGCTAAGCTTCAAGACAGACCTGAGCCTTCAGGTGCCCACAGCTTCGTCTGTCTCTCCAACTACATGACCTGGTCTAGCAACTTTCCTCCTAACTGCACGGTTAAAAAAAGATGCTGGTTTTGTTTTAAGACCATCTTTAATGGTGGAGTTACTTATGGATAGAAAACTCGGAAGAGTGGCTGGACATGGAAGCGCTTGCCTGTGCTGAGGCAGCTCTACAGCCCAGGTGGATGCCAGTGGGGAGGGCGTAACACAGCACCCAGGAGAACCTGCCGCCCATCTGATCGTTTGAACTCTTCCAGGCACTTGAACAAGACAGAGGGTAGTTGCCAGAAAGGCTCAGCCTGGCCTCCTGAAGTGCCATCTGCTGTCTCTAGAGTTCTCCTGCGCTAGTTTGACCAGTCCTTAGCACTGTGGTCTTGCACTGCCTAACGACCTTTCTGTATCCCAGAGGTGGGAACTACCTGCTGACAAGTGAAGACATTCTTAAGTCTTTCAGAAGGATAATTACCATTAAATTATAGACAGAAGGAATATCATCTAAGGAAAAGAACAAATGGCCATCGGCCAAAAGAAGATGTGGGGTTTTTTTTTTGTTGTGTGTTTCTTACATAAACTTAGGCAAGTGATTTTATTGTTGTTTCTTTCCATTTCCAGAATGAGACTGTGCTGCCTTACAAAGGTCCTGTGCAAATTAATTCCTTAAAGATTATAAGGAGCTGTGACAACAAAAACGTTAGCAATTATAATTTATGTACTATCATTGTAGCTGTGAGTAAACCTTCCTTTCTGTTTTTATCTGAAGGGATCCCGACCTCTACTGGGTTATCTTCACTGCGCCAGGGTGCAGATAAGACACCAAATGGTTTTCATGGATGTATTCATGATGTCCGCATCAATAATGAGCTGCAGGATTTCAAGGATTTACCACAGCAGTCACTGGGAGTCCTTCCTGGCTGCAAATCCTGTAACATCTGCAAGCATGGCATTTGCCGGTCCCTAGAGAAGACGAGTGTGATCTGTGAGTGTCACCCAGGCTGGACAGGGCCCCTGTGTGACCAGGAAGTTGGAGATCCCTGCCTTAACCACAAGTAAGCTCCAACTTTACGGAATGCTGATGGGAGGGCAGAAGCTTTAGAGCTAATGCATATTTCACATTTCATCTTGTAAACCCACATCTGACTGGTGTTGGAGGTGCTGGGTCCCCACGTGAAACTACTGACGCTTGCGAGGCAGTAGCCATAGCAGCTCTCAGTTTCCACTTCTTGCTTTGATGTTGCTCACTCTCCACATGCACTCTTTGTCCCAGAGGAGCTCAGCTGTTAATACTGCTGGTCATACTTTCAGCTGTGACCCTACACACTATAATACAACCCCTCCTGTTAATGGGTAAGGTTTGCCTCTGAGGTGGTGAGTGCCTGCACTTAGCCAGAGCAGAGCTACCTGTGAGCAGGAGGGACACATTTTAGGGTCATGGGACCCAGTATTCAGACAAACTCCCTGAAGACCATTACGCACTCCAGTGTGAGCAGTTTTCAATTTCCCGAATAGCCGACTGCAATATTAAAATCTGAAAAAGCCCTTTAAAGTGCAAGTTTAAAGGATAGCATGGAGTCGCGTGTGAAGGGAGCACGAGTGTGAAGCATTCACAGTTCAAAGGCTCCATAACCACATCTCCCGTCAGAAACACCGGCTGAATAGCTTACTTATGGCAAGTACACCAGGACAGAGTCCAACACAGAGCAGCAGTCTGCATAGCTCAGTGCTGTTTCATGAGCAGATGGAAGTACTTTGGGTTTAGAAGCTGCTTTGGTTGCGCTGTCTGTGGCAGGGGCTTTTCACAAGCACATACTTTTTTGACAGGTAAATTGACACAGTGACTAATCGCTCTCTTAAGGACAGAAATTTATCTTGGCTGAGGTACCATTTGCTTCTGGGTCTAATTCTGCAAAATACTGAGCCTTGGAAGGTGTTGAGAAGCACCTGACAGTTTACAGACCAACAGTATGAAGACCCAAGTGAAGAAACACTCCAGAGACCCAAATGTTTCCTTGAATTTCCATCATCAACATGTAGCTGTTTTGGTTGGACAAAGAAAAATAAGGGAGTTCCAGATGTTTACATGATGAGGGATTGTTTCTCTTCTACTCCAAGGAGGATAATGCAATCATGGCTCTTGTACTGTCCCACCTTTCACAGTCTTTTTGAGTTGTCTCCTTAAATCCAAGCTGTTTGAGTCCAGGGAGTTCAGTGCTCCACTGGCAAGTGTTTGCTCCAACACTCACAGGTTAATCTCAGTGAGGAAATGCAACTGTAAAGAACAGGCAGTTGATGGTGACAAGTTACTATTTATGCACTTTGGTTAGTGGGGCAGAAAATACTCCTTTACATAGACCGTGACTCCCTTTTGCATCTTTTGACCTGACTGAACTGCTTTTATTATTTCTGCTTTCAAATGAAATGTACAAGGATTCGACATAAGGTGGGAATAGTTCTCAAGTACCAGAGAGAAAATAAAATAAAAAAAAACAGAAAGGCATGGGGTTATGTCAATTAAAATCTGATACAGCAAAGATTTCTGAGCCCTGAGCAGTTTTTCCTTGACTGAACAGTATTGGTTTCTTTCCTTGGCCTCATCCTGTTTCTAGTCTATTCTCGTCCCAGAAGTGGGGATGGTATCAGAGAACCTGTTCAGGATCAACACCCTTCCCCATGGTATTCCTCAAAAATACCACAGTTTACTGCAAACCACACGAGCCAGGGAGCCCTTTCACTATGACTGCCTGTCAATGAGCCCGCGCATAGCATTTCCACAAGCACCTTCATTTATCGCGCTGGTTTTCATCACCTGATATTATTTGTAGAGTAATTCCGCTAAGGAAGCCCGGGCATGCAGCTCGGTTGTTGGCACTCAGTCCCACGTGCTGCTGCTGTCAGCGTGAGCTGTCTTGTGTGGACGCCAAGCGTTGGTCTGTGCTCGCTGAGGAACTTGATGTTTTTCAACAAGAGCACTTAGGAACGCAAATTTTAAATGTATTCTCTGAATGTTACCCTGTATTCACTGAAAACTCACAGTTTCTTCAGAGTATTTGACACTGAACTGCTGTTCTTGGATTAGTATCCTAGAATTAAATGGACAGAAATGCCAAAACTAAACACCCCTGGGAAAAGGAACTTTGCGCGTCAGCTCTAAATGCTTCTCTTTCTTCAGGTGTCTGCATGGTAAGTGTGTGGTGGCCAATGTCGCTTACACCTGTAAGTGCATGGAGGGCTACACAGGCACGTACTGTGACAAGAAGAACAATTCCTCAAATCCCTGCAGGATTTTGAAATGCAACCACGGGCAGTGTAAAATTTCCGAGCATGGGGAACCCTACTGCGAATGCGACCCTAACTATAGTGGAGAACATTGTGACAGAGGTATGTTTGACCACAGGGCTCAGGACACTGCTCTGCTCTGCTTCTGATTTACACCTTATTTTTTTACCTTTCTTCCACGCAACTCCTATCTCAGGATAACTGGCAAATAGCAGAAGGTAAAACTAAGTCAGCCTCTGCAGAGCAATATAGGGGAAAGAAAAGAACCACACGACAGCTAGCTACTATCCAAACATATGGGAAGGGGGACATCTGTAGTAAATAGTTCTATTCTCTGTCTCCTGAATCCTCTGAGTTTGTTACTCCCAGGATTCTGGTGGGATGTTTAAAGATGAGGTGGTTGTGAGGTTTACCCTCAGTGAGCAGTTAACGGCAGTGCTGGGCAAGGAGGGCTTATCCCATATAGCAAGAGCTTTTGTAGATGCCATGAGCAGGAGCTGGAGGGCAGGAGGTGCTGCTCATCTGAAGCAGTGATGATGATCCTCAGCTTGCCCCCTCTGATGCAGCTGAGCAAGTTTTTTGGGGAATTCCACAGACCGTGCTGGACTTTCCTGCTAGGGCAGGGGCCCAGCACTTCTCCTCTGACCTGAAAAGACTCACTGGAAACTCGGTGAGTTCTAACTTCCTCCCTTCTGCCTTGTTTTTGTTCCTGTGCAGAAGGAAGGAGCTGGCTTGTATTATTTTTATTTAGGTTGTGCCTTTCCTGTGAACGACCCACATACTTTCCAAATTACCCGCACAGACGGCCTCACCCAAACGTATCTGCCTGCTGCCGAGTGACTGCAGAGCAGCGCAGACGTGTTCAGGTTCCCCAGATTGCTCCTGTCATGCAGGGCAGGCTGACCTTTGATCCTGAGGAGCAGGCATAGTAAAACTCGTTCATATTTTGTGGGATTCGACACTCAGCATTCATTAAAGCACTTCCAGAACTGCTGATCAAAGCCAGGAGGCCTGCCTGGCCTCTGCCTTGTGCCGGATATTACACATTTGCGTAACACAAGGTCTGTTTTGATGGCAGGTCCAAAGCAGTACAAGATTAAGGTCCTTCTCATGCCATCTGTTTGCCTTGAATATCACTACAAGTGCAGGGCTGTTGGCTGATGCTTGGGGAATACCTGGCAAAACACTTAAAGTTGGGGTTGGGTTGGTTTGATTTTGTGTGTTTTTTCTTTGCTCCTCGCCTTTACATCTCTGTTATTTTTCCAGAGAATCTCTGCCAAGGAGAGATAATTCGAGAAGTGGTCCGTAAGCAGCAGGGCTACACGTCGTGTGCCACAGCATCCAAAGTCCCCCGGCTGGAATGCCGCGGCAGCTGCGGCAACGGGCAGTGCTGTGTCCCTCTCCGGAGCAAGAGGCGGAAATATTTCTTCCAGTGCGTGGATGGCTCCACCTTCTCGGAAGAACTGGAGAGACACGTGGAATGCGGCTGCTCAAAATGCTTATAAGCCATTCTCCAGTCTCTCGCCACTTTAATCGACTCAGAAGCGCTATCAAAAACGGGACCTATTTACTTTCAGAGTGAAGAAGAAGAAAAGAATTATTAAGTATATTGTAAAATAAACAAAAAATAGAACTTATTTTTATTATGGAAAGTGACTATTTTCATCTTTTATTATATAAAGTATCGCACCACTTTGGGTATATGTATCATATAGTGAGTTATTTTTACCATGAAACTTTTTTAACAGTTGTAAGAAAAAAAAATCAAAAGCTAAAAGTTAAAAAAAATTATATATAAAGTAAAACATAGCCTGATGGGAGAAACGGGGGCGGGGGGGGTTGACTTGTTATGTATGCACAATGAACAAATGTAAAGGTGTTCCAAGGACCTGCCGCAGAACCGATACGGGCTGAAGAAATGGTCTCCTCACAGAGTGGATCCCCGTGCCCGACAGCCTGAGAGCCTCCCCCTCGGTCCCTTGCTCTGCCTGACCCTGTTGGTGCGTTCCCCTACAGTGGCTCCGCTTGCTCTTCTTGAACCGGTCCCCTATAGCACGTAGGCACTGCCGTAGCTTGAGGCTAACCACGTTATTTGGCTATTGGAATGCTATAATACATTTTTTTTTGCTGTGTGCGTTGTATTTATCTGTGTTCACGTTATATTGTTCGGCAACTGTATCTATAGAGCACAGGCAGCTTGATCCAAAAGAAGGGGAGGAAGGGAAAGGAAGTGGGGAAATATATGTTGCTTGGGAAATTTGGGGGCAAAATGTGAAGTAAGTGCTAAGTAATGCCTAATAAATGACATAGTACTTTTGTGTAAACTCCTCAGCGATGTTATTTCCCGAGTTTGTGCCTTCTTGCTTTCAGCCTTGAGCCCTTTTTTTTGTATATGAAATACGAGGAACGCACAGCTACATAGTTTGTCACGCCTTGACACTTTATCTTGCACAAAGCATGGAAATGTTGCAGGTGCCCAAACGTGTGGGCAACACAACGGCTTTTACTCCCGCTGTCGCTTGAGCCACGAGTGTAAGCTGGGCTGTAGCTGCCAGTTCACCCACACTCCGGTACCAAGCAGCTGGCTACTTTTCCACAGCTTTTTAACGGCGCAGAAGTTGCACTATATCCACGTGAAGGTGTTCAGCCGACGTCTGTCGACCTCAGCAGCTCCCTTCTCTGCACAAGGAGAGGCGTCGCGGCTCAATCCCGTCCCGTTCTCGGCTTTGGTGCAGATGGACCGATTCGGCCAAAGCTCTTCCAGCCACGCCGGTGTCTCCTAAAGGACTTAACTTTAGCTGTGCTCAGAGTGAATGCTGAGCAGAGAACGGAAACCAATGCAGGGATAAATTCCCACTGTGAACGTGAGGCAAAAGCTGACTCTGGGAGTGAGTTTGAGTTTTGGAGGGATTTTGGCAGGGCTACCTTTCAGGGTCAGTAAGTACCTGGATGCCTTGAAGTTTCTCTTACTGGAATTTTCAAACATCTCCATCAACAACTGTTCCATTATCAGTGTAATTTCTTTCGTTCCCTAATATAGCGAGAAGTATTATGGTCCTTTCTTCAATTTCTCTAAGAGAGGTAAAAGTAGAGATGATTCCTAGCAGATGTAAGCTCCTTTGGGGAATGCTCGCTGGTCTTATTAAAAAAGATTTCAGATCAGGGGCTTCAGCAAAGGCTGAGTAGGAAAGTTGAATCAAGTAAATGGGGTTTTTGTTTGATTGGGGCTTTGGGCAGATGCACAGAATGCACCCCTGCCATGACAATGTTTATTTCGCATTAAAGAGAAGTGACCATCTAGCTGCCATGTAACCAGAAAGCTCTAAAGCGTGTCCTTCTCTCCTGAACGGCAGCAGTTCATTCGTGTTTCTTTGCTACGACCAGAGCGACTTGAGCAGAATGGGCATCACCACTCTTAACAGCCATCTCACAAAATAACTATCAGTATGTGGAGCCTGCAATCGGTGAAGCATAAAACAAGTACTAGTTAACGTGCCAAACTGATTGAAACAACACAGCTCAAGGACCAGGGAAAAACTAACCCTGCCTGCAAGTACTAGGGGCTGCTTTTTATTTTGAATAGGACATCAGAAGCTCATAGCAGCTGGGGTTTGTGGTATACAACAAAAATCATCCAAACCCACAACTTACAGGTCTTAAAAAATTATGCAAATAACCGCAGACCCTTGTGCAAGCATGTGCCTGGCGCACCACGACCATTAACATCTCA
>NW_009709701.1:12280-14271 GCF_000703405.1 Apaloderma vittatum
TTCAAAAGAAGCAGCTGCTCCGGTGCCAGGCTGAAGAAATCCAGGCCGAGCGGTGGCTCGCAAGCCCTCCACGTGCTCCGCTGTGCAATCTGTAGCCGCCGAACTGCCGAGATCTGCAGATCCGTGGCCCCTCTCAAACACTGCCCAGGGCTGCGACCACTGTGTCCCCTGAGCCACGAGATGTAGGAGAAAGACGGTGACATTTACTCGTGGCACGTGCAGGGTGCTTTAAAAGGCATGGCTTTGACCTGCGAGGGAAAAGCCATCGACTCGACACGCTGTTAACACATCGCTCTGGGATTTCTTGAAGCAAAGCCTCACGGCAAAGTGACCGGCAACAACTCAGCAAGGCCGGCCCTGTTCCTGGCCCTTTTCTGCCAGGGCACCTCGATGTTAAGCGCATTGGGATAAAGAACTAAGAGTATCTATTTTGTAAGCAAATGATGCAATTTTTGTACGCTTATAGGCAGCACCTGCCGTCGGATAGTGATGCTTTATGTCAATGATTCTCTGACTTGCTACAGAATTATTTTATGTTAAGAAAAAAAAAGCATACAGATGTGCCAAAAAATGTGAGGTTCACTGAAGTGTAATTAGCTCTGGAAATTCCTCTGTAAACTGCCTAATGTTACAATAGATTTCAAGAACTGCAGGTACAATGCAGTAGTTTTTACCTCTATAAAGTTTTAATATAAAGTGAAGAAAGATGCTTACTCTCAAAAAATGGCACCGCGGACTGGTATGAACTGAGGTATTTTATTAATAGCTTCTCATTGTGATGTAAGTTTAAATAAATTGTTGGGTGATGGAAGATTGTAACATATGTTGTGATGCAGATTATTTCTATGTGTGTTTGAGGTGTTGAATCTGACCTTTCAGAGCACGTGAGGGAGCTCATGGGAAACGATGGGGGAACGACACATGTCCCTCGTGGACAAACCTAGTCAGAGAATGGCTGTAGTTGTTACCTGTTTTTATGGCATCACAAACCTAGTAATTTAGGGAGTTGTACACATATAGATGAATTAAGCCAGACAGATTTTGAGTCTGGACATTTTCTTCAAAGAAATTATTTACTGCTCTTTTTTTTCTTTTTTTTTGTTACTGTTTGAGAAAAGCCCGCAGCAAAAATACACTCATTAACTAATGATAGAATAAGTAACGAAATACTAGAGTCAGAGGAGACCCTGAGGAAATGGAATTCATACAGCCAACAGTGAATGAGAGGGATCTTGTGATGAAGCAGGTATATTCCAAATTTGCTGCCACACCACTATAGCTGATTATTCGTGACCCAGATGCAACAGCCCTCTTTCATTCATCACATTCAACTTAGCACAGTAAAAAACAAAGCTCCCACCTAGTGCTCAGCCTTCCCTCATCCCTGCCCCTCTGTAACACTCACATATTTCTCATTATGCTTCAAACTACAGCCCTTGGAGTTGCCTTTGCCATTCCATGCAAAACTGGTGACAGCCCTCAGCCAGTAAAACTGCTCAACTTTAATGAGCATCATTAAGCCTGAGCTGTGAAGGTTAATTATATAATTATAGCAGCTGGCAGCATTTTCACCTGAAGCAAGCCCAGCTGAGCTCACTAAAAAAGCTGGCAGGAACTGTTCAAAAATGTCTGGGTACTGGCTGAAGTCTTTGGTTTCCACAACAGTTATTTGTGTTGCTCAAGGCTTTGCAGCACACTGGTTCCTCAGAGAGTGCTCAAGCAACCACAGCCCAAGGATAAAATGCTTTTGTTGGTGCTTCTGCTTGCAAAGAAGCGATGCTGAGAAACTCTGTCCTGTGGTCCTTTATCTTTGTTTTTTCTAGTCGGCAGGGAATAGTTAGCTGGTGGTGTTGTTTGCAGAGTGTTTGGCTGAAGGTTTTGCGTTGCTCTGTGGGGGTCCTGTTGCTTGGTCTCTGTGCCTTCTGTTGCGAGTTACCTCCCAATTCCTAGTCCAGTTTGCAGAAGACAGGCTCGCAGTTCAGCACGCTCGA
>NW_009709701.1:14302-18990 GCF_000703405.1 Apaloderma vittatum
ATTGGCTTCGCTTTGCTTTTGAGTAATCCCTTTGTCTTACAGCCCAGCGAGATGTCAGACTGGATCCCCGGGTGGCAGTTCCAGGACTAGTCTGCATGTGAGTGGAGCCAGGATGTTCTCCAGGATGTGCCCTACAGGTTTTGAGGAACTGAGGGGAATGCCAGGAGAGGGGCCCAGAGCAGCCCTTGGGCCCCAGCACTGACCACAGGTCACCTCCCTGGCTGTCCCACTGCGCTGGTGCAGGATAGAAATAGAATATTATATTTCCGATGAAAGGAACCTACAAGGATGAGCTAGTCCAACTTCCTTAGCACTTCAGGGCTGACCAAGCTCAAGGATGGTGTGAAGGATATTGCCTGAACACCTCTTAAACACAGACAGGCCTGGGCCATCGCCCAGATCTCCAGGAAGCCTGTTCCAGGATTTTGGCCACCCTCTTGGTATAGAGATGATTCCTCATGTCCAGTCTGAACATCCCCTGGTGCAGTTTTGGGCTGTTCCCACGTGTCCTCTCACTGGATGCCAGGGAGAAGAGCTCAGCACCTCCCTCCCCTTGTCCCATTCTTAGGAAGCTGCAGAGAGCAGTGATGTTGCTCCTCCGCCTCCTTCATCTAAACTAGAGGAGCCCAAGCTCCTCAGCTGCTCCTCATGGGACTATATGTATATGTCCCCGTGAGCTGCAACTTGGAGTCAGAATGGTCAGGAGCTCACAACTTATGCCAGGAATCTGCAGGAACCAGCAGCGGGAGGATGACAGCCCTGCCAAGCCCTGGGAGGGTGAGTGGGAGACCTCAGGGTGTCCAACACTTCCTCACACCGTCCCTCCACAGCAGGACGGCGGCTCCGTGTGCTGGTGCCAGTACCGCGGTGGCCGCAGGACAGCACCATGAGGGAGTTTATTCCCCAGCAGGGCTCTACACTGAGCTGGTAGGTGCACGCTCCCAGAGCCTGTGGTACCTGTTCTCTATGCAAGAAAGCACAGCTGCTCCTCCAAGCACCTGCACCCCCAGAGAGCCCTGCTGGCAGCAAGAAGCTCCTCAGGCATGGAGCACACACACACGGCACAAGCACTACTTATTAGTATGAGGAAGCTTAAATTCATACCACGATGCATAAGGCCATCCCACAGTCTCACAAGCAGGAGGAACAGAAGTTGCTGTGAGACTCACGTAGTTTTGCATCTTGTTCCTACATGATCTCTTGACCTTCTGCTTTCCCAGGGCTTATGTACTTTCAGAGTGAAGTGATGCTCAAGGTAGTCTGGGGATGATGCTACCTTCTCCTACTGTCTATGACTCTTGTCTCCATGGCACAAGGATCACTCCTTCTCCATAAAAATAATCTTTTACAGTCATCACGTCTTATCTAGGGAGGAAGAGTACGCAGCCTATCACAGAGAGGTGTGGAAGGGAGGAAAGAGGGTTAAATGAGTACCACAGGATCAGCCGATTTTGTGCTCAGGGAATGGCTCAGAATTCCGAGGGAATCGGTCCATTACACTTTCAGTGGTTCGTCTTCCAGCTGATCTTCCACCAGCAGCAGTTAACCAGGCAGCTGCTCTGCCATGCCTCACCTGGAGAAGATACTTGCAGGCTGCTGGCCGTGTGCTGCTATTGCAGCTCCTGCCCTGGCACCTATGTCCTGCCCTGCCACCTCACCTTCAGTGCCAAGACCCAGATCCTGCTCTAGGGGATCAATAACAAAAGTTGAATTCCGGCAAACACAGAAAAAAAGCCAGAACTTAGGTCCAGATGTCACCACCCTGGCAAAAATGGCAAGATGCTTTGGTCCAGTGCAGGGCTGCTCCTGAGCCTCATCCTTGGAAACTGTTTCATCTAAAGCTTAAAAATCCAGCAGAAGAAATAGCACACATGGCAAGCAACCAAAGCCATGGCCTTTCCCTGCGAAGGGTTGTTGGTGACAGGCAGATGACTCGGCCCAGCCTTGGACATTTTGCAAGAAGAGTAAGGTCACAGGAACCAAATACCTCAAGGTAAATTATGTTGGGACTTGGCAGCATGGGTGATGTTACCACGCTCTCACTTAGCACGTGCTAAGAGCGTGCACAACAGGTAGTTACTATAGAGGAGCTTAAACTTCCTTAATTATAGGACGGTGTATTTTGCATCTCTTAAATTGCCCTAGTTTCTTTTAGATAAAGCACTCACTGAATTGTTGGGGTAGTGGTGGTGAGTTTTAAAATTTTTTTTTCTTTTTTTTACTATGTAGAGAGAAATACCAAAATATATTTTAAGGCACCAAGATCCAGATAGATCAAACTGGTTGTACCAACAAGTCAATGAAATTCTAATATAGCAGTAAAACAATTTTAGTATCGCCCCAAAAACATCTTTGTAATACTGGTTTTCAAAAAAAAAGTCCACACCTACAGGTGTAGCACTCGTCCAGAATCCTCTCAAGTGGTTTCATCCCATACAGACACTGTATACTACTTTAGGACAGTCGTTAACAACTGTTGCTTGGAATTGGTTATTTATCTAGGCAATCATACATTCACCTTCAGATTTATTTATTTTCTTATTGGATATTCAAAGCAGTGTGATGGCTGATGTACAAACAACTCCAATCTACAAGTGCTGATGACTTTCAGCTAAAGCATTTCACCTTCTTGTGAAACAGTACACAACCAAACTTTCAGGCTTGCCAATATTGTTTTTAATTAAACAGCCCTCAGTTGATTAATTTTCACAGACCCTTCTATTTATTCCCATTTTTTTCACAAAGGCTTATGAATTAAGAGGGTTTGCTAGGTAAAGCAGCTTAAAGCAGGCATCCAGTGTGTTCAAATTCGGAGCTTGTTCCTAAGAAACCTATACACAAAACATTTGGATTTGTCCCCGACCGAAGCCAGTGGCTAGGAAAGCCACCACCAAATCTGCATCGCTGGGAAGGCAGATTGATAATTTCCTCGGTGAAAGGCTGGGTCAGGAAGTTTTGTGCCTGTTTCAAGAGAGCAGGTATTGGGCAGATGTCAGGCCATAGACGAGGTTTTTATTGTTTTTCCAAGTTACGTGTTTATGCTTATTACTGGCACTTCCCAGAGATGATATTTCACTTCCTCTAGAGTTAGAAATTGTGCAGGAAACACAGTCAGAGTGCAGGCACCGGAAAAAAATGTCTCAGGATTGAGGTACTGAAAAAACCAACCCACAGCAGATCTGTTTTCCCCAACCCCACCAGAGATGCTTGCGCAACCCCACATAGCTCATTTTACACCCAACGTCTCGCACCGCACAGTCTGGCGTTGTGCAGGAAGCTGAAGACTCTTCGAGTCACAGTGTGTATTTATGAACAGGCACAAATTAACTTCCAGGTAGCGACGAAATTTTTATATTCTCTAACACATATGCAAATGCCCATGTTGGAAATTTCAGTAGTAAACTGCATTGCAGTGAAACACCAAAAAGCCACACCAGAATTTCCTCTCTTTAAGAATGACACATGGGAATTTCCACGATCACATGCAGCTTACAGGAAGAGACAAGCTCTGCAGCCCTGTTAAAACACCCTTAACTTCCTTTAAAGGACAAGCAGTAAACATTAGGAAGACTTCAGAGTGAGTTTTCCAAATACAGACATTTCAGAAAGGAAAAGTGATAAACGGAAGATAGCACCCACATAGAATTTTGGTGTTTTAATGTAAGATGCTGGGTGAAGATGAAAATGAGGAAGAAATCTTTTTATGTCAGGATTTATAGTGACACCGAACAAAATATCAGTGCTCAAATCAGGCGCAGAACCCCAAAATGAGGCATCTGGACTCCCCTGTGGCCAGCACAGGGAGCAAAGCTCTGCTGCACCCACTGAGCAGGGACTGAGAAAAAAGCTTCATCTGAAATCTTCCCTCGTAGCAGGGCTGTAAAGAGAACATTGTCCTCTTCTGGGATCTGACATCCAAAGCTATTTTCTTAGGGAAGGTAGTGACAACGACTAAGCGAAGGTCACTTGGTTTGGGGTAAAAGGCTTTTTTGGTACGTGTTTAGAGGCAGCAGGGGAATGGAGGAAGAAGAGCTGGTGGTTCCTGTTTCTACACAAGTAGGTTCGCGAGTAAGCCACTTGCTCAGGAAGTTGAGGATTTAGTCTTTCCCAAGGACTGAAGTTATTTGTGTAGTTATGGATCGGTTCAGATGGGACATGAGGAAGAAGTTCTTCCCCATGAGGGTGCTGAGACCCTGGCACAGGTTGCCCAGAGAGGGGGTGGCAGCCCCATCCCTGGGAGTTTTTCAGGCCAGGGTGGACGGGGCTCTGGGCAGCCTGATCGAGCGGGGGATGTCCCTGCAGGGGCAGGGGGTTGGAACGAGATGATCTGTGAGGTCCCTTCCAACCCTGACAGTTCTATGAGCCCAGGCACCAGCAAATAAAAGGCAGCAATTTCCTAAACTGCTTCTGTGAGCGCTCCCAGTCACGGCCTGGGGAAACAAAAAGCAAACTTTGCCATCCTTTTTCATTTACCGGCCGAGAGCGGTCATGAGGAGAAGGGGAGGCTGAGGGGAGAACTCGCTCTCTCCAACTGCCAGGCAGGTCGTAGAGAGAGGGAGTTGGTCTCTTCTGCCAAGTAACAGGAGAAACGGGCTCAGGTAGCAGCAGGGCAGGGTTAACAGGACATCAGGAAAAATTTCGTCACCCAAAGGGCCGCCAAACCCTGGAACAGGCTGCCCAGGGCAGTG
>NW_009709702.1:0-217 GCF_000703405.1 Apaloderma vittatum
GTTCTTCACTCTCCCGGACCCAGCCAACACCTGCTGTGATTGGAGTGGTGTGGCTCTAGTGTTTGCCAGTGAATAGTTGTTGAGTATTTCAGTCTTCTCGATGTCCTCTGTATCCTTAGGGAGAGGCCTCACATTCTCTCTCATTTTTCTTTTTTCTCTTATGTACCTGTAAAATCCTTTTCTATTATTTCCAATGTCACTGGCCAGATT
The DNA here is from genome assembly GCF_000703405.1 of Apaloderma vittatum. Lineage (NCBI taxonomy): Eukaryota > Metazoa > Chordata > Aves > Trogoniformes > Trogonidae > Apaloderma > Apaloderma vittatum. The sequence continues at coordinate 211 of NW_009709702.1, forward strand.
TGACTCA
>NW_009709702.1:338-2649 GCF_000703405.1 Apaloderma vittatum
TCCATATAGGTCTCCTGGTCTTTTTGTGTGATTTCTTCCTTCTAGGGATGCAATGCCTTTGAGCTTGGAGGAGATGATCCTTGAAGGTCAACCAGCTTTTTTGGGCTCCCAGGCCCTCCAGGGCTTCATCCCATGGCACTCTACTGAGAAGGTTCCTGAAGAGGCAAAAGTCAGCTCTTCTGAAATCAAGGGTTTCAAGCTTGCTGAGCTTCACCCTCTTAGGTGCCCTTAGGATCTCAGACTCCACCATCTCATGGTCACTGCAGCCAAGGCTACCCACCAGTTTTACATTACCCACCAGCCCTTCCCTATTGACGAGAACAAAGTCCAACACGGCACGTTGGTTCTTCTATTCTCGTTGGTTTTTCTGTCTCTTGGAGAAGGAAGTTGTCATCAACGCATTCCAGGAATCTCCTGGATTGCTTGTTCCCCGCCATGTTGTTCTTCCAATTGATGTCAGGGTGATTAAAATCCCCCATGAGGCCCATGGCTTGTGAACAAGCAGCAACTCCTATCTGCTTAGGAACGGCCTCATCCACTTGATCCTCCTGGTTGGGTGGTCTGTAGCACACCCCCACCGTAATGTCTCCTCCCCTTCCTTTCACCCTAGTCCACAGGCCTCTTTTGTCATCACTTGCCAGGTGGAGCTGCATGTCTTCTAGCCTTTTATGGATATAGAAGGCAATACCCTCTCCTCGTTTCCCCTGCCTGTCCTTCCTGAACAGTTTATATCCCTCTAGTCCAACACACCAATCACAAGAGTCATTCCACCATGTCTCTGTGATGCCGATCAGGTCGTAGTGCTGCAGACTCACAAGCACCTCTAGCTCTTCTTGTTTATTACCGAAGTTGGGGGCATTCATATAAAGGCTGAGCTGAGCTGACACATGGAAAAGACTCTATAACTCCAGAAGTTATAAAGTAGGTATGCTTTAATAAGAGCGCTGGTGCACGGGGGATATCTCCTCCGAAAACATGCACACCGACAAACGCAGTTACCTGAGTTAAATGCAGTAAAAGTTACATATTCATTAGATGCCTATACATATTCATAAGCTATCCCGAAAAGGCACTCAGGTCCGGTGGTCAGCAGCTCCTCTTCTTCATGCTTGCGCAGTGCCTCCTGGTGGTCGTGGGCAGAAGTCTTCAGGGATGAAGCCCGTAGTTCTTCCTCATAATGAACTCTTCACCTTAGTCCCAACACTGTCTGTTCCCGGCAATCCTGTAGGGCATCTTGTCCCCGGATTCCACAAAGAGCTTCGTCACTGGCTGGTCCTTATCAGATACCCCTTCCCATCAGTGTCTTTGTTACTTGCCTTTTGTCCTTCACAGCTGGTGCTGGACGACTCCCCTTATCTTGTATATCTTAGGCCTCTGAATAACTGCCACCTAAGGATCCTGAGAGAATGCTATTTGCAACACGTTTCCTCCCTTATTGATTCCCTTCAGGCCTACTGCTCTTCTCTGACTGGTTTTCTTCCACAGCTTGCTGGGTGCCGTTTTCTTTGCATCAGGTGAGACGAGTCTCAAGGCCCAAACACAAACATTTATTAATTTATCACAACATATAGATCGGACTTACGAAAATTGATTCTAATTCAAAAGCACCATAAGGCAGACAATATAACAAAAATCCAGGAAAAAGGCTGAATAAGCAATGCACTACAATAACTTAATAACAAGGAATAATAAAGGACATCTAAACACAATATTAAGACTGTTTTCTTTGCATCAGAGCCTCTGATAAGGTACCAGGACCCCCCAACAAAGTACTATTGCACCGCATCTTTGCCAGTGACTCTGCTTCTGATATTGCTACATGTATCCCAGGGTTGTTTTCATTTGATGTGATTGTTACCCCTTCCCTCTTCATATTTAATTTAAAGCACGTTCTATGAGCGCTGCCAACTCATGACTGAAGATCGTTTTTCCCTGTGGCATCATTTGAACCCCACCTGGTTTTAGTTGACCAGGTGCCGTGTAAATCTCCCCATGGTTAAAAAACCCAAAGCTAGATTGTTGGCACCACCCTTTTAGCCAAGAATTAACCTGCTGCACTTTGTTGCACCTTCTACTGTTTCTCCTTGCAACTGTAGGAATGGAGGCAAACACAACCTGTGCACCTGATCCTAAAGTCCCAGTGCCCTAAAGGCCCTTTTGATTGCCTCTGGCCATCTCTCTGCTATCTCATCATTACCGACCTTCATAACCAGAAACAGGTAATAATCAGAGGGTTTAACCAGACCTAGAAGCTTCTTAATAATATCCTTAACCTGGGCCCCAGGTAGGCAGCAGACCCCCCTGTGGGTTG
>NW_009709702.1:2903-11147 GCF_000703405.1 Apaloderma vittatum
GCGGGGATGTTCTTTCTTCTTCTGGCAGGCACCTTCTTCCACTCTTCCCCATCTTTTAGCTCCCGTCTTTTTGCCTGATTGTCACAGGGGAGGGGATTTTCCGCTTCTTGTGGAGCTTGCCGCTTACTATTCAGAAAGTGATTCCACCAATCTATTTCTCTCTCGGGCTCCCTGATACTCCTCAGCCTTGCTACTTCATCCTTCAGCTCAGCCACCAGGCTGAGCAGGTCGTTCACCTGCTCACACCTGACACAAGTGTCGTCTTCATCGCAAGTGCCAGGCTGCGGCACTCTCTGCAGCCCGAGGGCTGAACACCTGCAGGCTTGCCTGGGGCCTCTGTCTGGGTGCCCACAGTTTTTCTAACGGCCTGTCATCGGTATACAACCATAATTGGTTCAGCAATCAGGAGACCTCTCAAAAACACACAAAAGCTTATTTACAGCACGTTTAAGTACTCCGCTGTTAGCACTGATTTACCCTTTGTTGCCTTGTGTTCGCTGCTTTGGGTGTGTGCAGTGGGCAGCGACTAGTCCCTGCCCTCCCCAGGGCTTTTTACTGAACCTTATTAAGGCGGTACTTAGCAGTTGGTTAACGTCATTAACGTATACAATTAGCGGTAGGTTAACAGCGTCCCCGGCCCGTCCAGACTAGGAGCCATGGTGGCTCCGCCCGCGTAAGCCGCGCTGCAGGCTCTCAGCACGCCGCGTCTCCGCACACCTCGCCAGGCACGCCGCCGGTCCGCGCCGCCTTCCCGATGAAATCACACAACTGATCACAGTTTCAGGGGAGCAGAAAGTTCTTTTTATTTTTTTTCTTTTGGCAGCTCCATTTCACAGTAAGGCTGAGACAGGGCAGGGAAATAAGGGAGTACAGAAAGCACAAATAAGAAACAGATGTTGGAAAAATGTATTGAAAAGACACTCAGTGTTTCAATAGCTACTTGTTTCAGCACCCTGAATATACCAAGACTGTCATGAAATTATAACAAAGCATATGTCAGTATGGTGACGGAAATTAATAACATATCAGTTTTTAAAATTAACCTTATAAAGTAAAAAGTACTGAAAACAGAACTCCATATTTAAATAATTATTTATTAACTAATTAGTTAATTATTTACCTAATAGTATTCTAACACAACAATACATGATTTTGCAAGTTATCAGACAACAAGCTATTCTGAAATTAAATTCAGACAAAAAAAAACCAACAATAACTGAAATGAAAGGTAGCAATTAAATGTTAACTTTTCAGCAGCTCTAGCAAGAGCTTTTGTGACTATCACGGTTTAGTACTGGTAGAGCAAATTAAATGCTGTAATACTAAATCACTAACGACCATGAAGACTTTTCTATACTGAAAGTCCTGTTTTGCTTCAAAAGTTGCAACATTGACTGACCCAACTAAGGATATTCATGCAACATTTTTATCTCTACATTCAAGCTAACTGCCCTTTTTACTAAGATGAACACAATAACTTCTCCACTGACGATCTCAGAGAATGTATAGCAAGACACCTTTTCTATCACATTATTTTATATATACATTTCCTACTCTATACAATACATGAGTTTGGGAAGATATCATGCCCTATGGAATACTTTCTTCCCTTGCAAGAGGTCTATGTCACATTAAGTTGTATGCAGGTGATTGCAAGTGGTTGTTTAGGCTAAGTGGTGTTTAAAGGCAATTACATTTTTCAGAAGGGAATGTCACTTCGGTCCCATTCATAGACTGGCCTAGGCTGAAAGCGACCTTAGAGATCATTTAATCCAACCTCCCTGTCATGGGCAGGGACGCCTCTCAACTAGATCAGGCAACACATGGGGATTGAACCCACGACCTTGGTGTTATCAGCACCACGCTCAATCGACTGAGCTAACCGGCCCCCCCTCTGCTTGCTATCATACCTTGTAAAGAACTCAGAAGGAACAACTGAAAATATCTATTTCTTATCTTGGTTAAGCTGTATCTGGTTATATATCTGACTACTTCATGCATACATTCATATATTTATTATATTAGAATATATATCTCACTACTTCACAAGTTTCTTTACTGTGAGGGTGGTGAAATACTGGCAGAGGTTGCCCAGAAAGGTGATGAAGGCTCCATCCCTGGAGACATTCAAGGTCAGTCTTGATGGGGCTTTAAGCAACCTGATGTGGTTAAAGATGTTCCTGCTCACTGCAAGGAGATTGAACTAGATGATATTTAAAGGTCCCTTCCAGCCCAACACATTCTATGATTCTATGAGATTATAACTCCTGAGTTTTGCCACCTTTTCTGCTGTACCGAAGAGGCCTTTTCTAATAGTTCAAACATTTGAGTAATTTTTAAACTGCACTCTCACTTCAGCTGCTGCAATCTGATGTTGCAGTTTTGCTTTCAGCTATTGCCCATCATATTCTTTGCCACAAACCATATTGGCAACAATCATTTCTGATGACAGCTCTCTTAGAGAAGGCTACTGCAGTAATCACCCTGGTATCAAGCAATCTGGTATGAATCAACGGTTATGGTATTTTTGGTACAATTCTGCTCCTCACATTTCTTGTTCTGTTGAGAGCTAGAGATAACAGACATGAGCTGGTGTTCACATCTAAAGCTGTGTAACAGTGGCTTGTAGATAGAAGGATTGGTTTCACATCTTCCAGAAAATCCCAAAGTTCTAACTGAATTTATTTTTACTAATAAGGAGATGAATATTAAAGTGACATTTAGATAAATTTTTGTGGACTTTTAAAAGATTTTTTTAATTTTTATTTTTAAAGAACTATTTATTTTTCTATTATTTTTCTATTTATTTTTCTATCTAGCTATTTTTCTATTTATTTTTTTCTATTCTTTATTTTTCTGTTTAAGGATACATATACAAAACAGATTTCTACCACTATAAAAAGCTACGATGTCTTCATGACAGAAAGCACCTTTACAATTAAGTCCCTCCCAGTTCATAAAAACTGTGAAATACATCCTTAAAGTCAAGATCATATGTAAGCATGACATTATACACATAGATGTATTTTAAACATATGCACTTTATTTATATTATATGTCACTATTGTATATTCTGCATTTCGAAGAAGAGACGTTAAACTTATAATACTAGGAACACTTATTTTCAAAACAGAGTAAAAACACCTGACTGGTTTCTTGTAACTTGATATATCATGAATCTTGTGACTGAATTCAACTTGGAAAAAATGATTCATAGATTTTTAATTCACTCAGATATTTTCTGGATCTCAGACACTAAACACAGTTAGGAGAAAAAACTCCAGGGCACTAAAATCAGATCATGATACACGTGTTGAGAGTTTTGCTATCTTGAAAAAGGCATCTCTTGTGACCTGAACATCTCTACATCTTGCCCCTGCTGTCAAGATTCCCCCTGAAGCCTGAAAAAGAAATAATTCTTTTAAACAGCATGAACTTTCAGAAAAATAGTGTGAAATTTTAAAATGCTGTCCCTTCTAGCAGTGAGGAGTCCTTGAATAACTCTAGCAGTAGTCCTGATTTTTTTTCTTCTAAATAAGAGGATTTCAACATCAACATAACAAAAAATGGGATACACATGCTTATAAACACCTAAAAGTTTCCTTCAATCAGTGAACACTTTGTTCTAAAAGGTGTCCCCAGGTTTTAGTGACAGAAGACAGGCTATTTATTTGGTAGTGGGCAAAATTTGTAAGAACAGCTGTAATACATGATTAGATCTGACTGCTGAGTGATGTCTGAAGGCATTGCTCGGTGATATTAAAAGATGGATAACTTCTCCTTAATTAGAAATTGCATAACATAAAGTTACAAATATCAACTTTATACCTTCATTTTTTCGTGTAAGAGAAGGAAAACACACACTGTTCCAATACCTGTGGTGTGCCCCATGGCCTGTATCATGTGGCTGTTTTCACAGGCTACTATTCCTATCATGTAGAATTAACACACATCAGACGTGACATAAAACTGGCTCATGGTATTTCAATGGATTTGTTTTCATAAAGCAGATAGAATTTGGCTAGTATTACTTCAGAGTAATGATAAACTATTTTCTCTCCACTAAGGCAGACTGAAAATCCATTTGATCTGCATACCACTAAAAATATGCTGAAAATTTATCTGAACATGTAAATGATTTCTAGAGGTTTTTGGATCTCCTAGTCATAATAGGCAATAATAAAATCTGTAGGATTTCTTCATTTAGATGCATTATCCTACCTGCAAATCATCCTTCTGAGAGTCATATAAAATAAGTTTTTGCAAGATTTGTGCATTTTCTCAGCTTTGAAACCGTCGGGGAAGTACTGACCTCTGCTGCCAGAATAATCATTCTTCAATTCACTAAACATATTCAAAACGTGTTTAACACTTCTTGCCATTGAACCGACAAACATAACAATGAAAGAGGCTTAGTTACAGAGGCTTTAAACATTACGCTGAATGGATGAGCAAATTTTAATACATTATTTGCTGAAAAATCCAGCTGTAGCCAACTTAGAGCTATCAAAAAAATACGGGTTCAACTCAATTATTTTAGAGAAGAAAAAAGGAGAAACAGAAACTGGAAGAGAGGAGAGATTGTATCATTTACTCAAAGTCCAGTGGTTGGGTCTGTTTCTACTTTAGCTTTCACCACAGGCACTAGTACAGCTATTTCCTGTGATAGTATTCTAAACATCACGTTAGGGTATATTCAAAGGTAGATTTTTTTTTTTCTTTTTGCAGTTGATCCATGAAGGTTTTTTTAGGGGCAAAGAGGCAGAGAAAGTGAAGAAGACTCTACAACTTACTCCTTAAGGAATATAATACAAAAAATAACAAAACTTGGAATCTAGACCTTGCTGTATTGAAAGTAAATTTGTACAACTTCAGAAGAACAGCTTAGAAATTCACATACAACACGTATGAGGACAAATGAATAGCAACTGCAATTCCTAATTTATGATCAAGTTTAAAATAAGGTTGCTATAACAGTCTTGATGAAAAAACTCAGATGTCTAGAATATTACAGTTATTAATTAAGGATATTAGGAGAAATTTTCTTGTGTATCAAGAACACATATGATTTCTGTAATGCTCAGAGTGTAGAGGGAAAACTACTGAAAAATCTGAATTTTTATAAAATCAGAAAACCAGACTTTATCACTTAGTAGTGATAACATTACAAGAGCAATCCACTGTAGACAACCCAAATCAGGGACCTCAGGTGGAGCAGGCATGTTATGAGCCCCTAACAGAACCATCCAAAGTATCACACATGGCAACAAATGGTGATTTTTACCCTTTCAGACATCTGATGCAAAAATAATACAGTAAAACAAAGACTGTACAGCAACTTATTTGAATAAAGTGGTGGCAATTTATTGACAACTTACAATAATTTGTCAGACAATAACACAAAGAAAGACATAGCACGATTATTTTTTCTTTTCTAAATGCTCTTCAAAATTTTATGCAGTAGGAGAGGTGTAGTTTAAGTGGGAAGTGGGAAAGTGCTGTAAATGACTACTATTTAAAATTTATAATCAGGTAATTTTAACTTTTTTCCTTCAAGGTTCCAGGTTTGACACTGGGACACAAAAATAAAGTATTCACATAGCATTTTTCAGGCTAGGGATGCAAAGTGAATCTCCTCATTCCTTTTGCTGTACTTGCATAGTCCACTGAGACTCATATGTTACTTTAATAACTGTATAATCATTCAAAAAGCAGCATGGAAATTGGCTTCTAGTCGTTTTGACTGATTTTTCATTTTAATGGTATCATAAACAAAATCGTAATATCTGAAAGAAATACCTCCTAGAGGTAGTAGAAAAATCCCCATTGGTCAGATTATTATAATGAGACTAACTTGCTGCCCCTCCCAAACCACTCAGGACCCTAGAGCAATCTTAAGTAGTGAGCTTTAAGAAGAGACTTGAAATTAATTTGTATAAAAAAGGTCTAGCTAAGTGGATGAATTGCTTACATGAGCTGAAGACAAACTCTTTTTATGTGAAGTCTATGCACAAGGGTGCTTAATGTGCTGCAGATTTCAGAGACGCTGATTTCAGCCTAACGTCCTAGTTCCCAGCTGAGCTATGCTCAGCAGTGAATTTTTTTGCCAGTCTTGAACTTCCAGCAGCCCTGCAATTGACTTACTTGCCCTTCATATAAATTAAAGCACCTTAATAGCCTGCTGCCAGTAACTGCAAAGAGCAAATCAGTGGCCAAGGAGTACCCTGACCTTGCTTCCTTTCCCCAGGAGCTTCTATGTCAGAGGAGTGCAATCAGAATCCACTAGCATTCTCTGCTCTAGAAGTTATGCAGAGAAGTCATATGGAGGCTGAGCTGTCAATTTTCTCTTTACTGTCCAAAACTATTGCATCACACAACAGTCATGCAGAGTCAGGCCTTTTACCTTTAAATAAATGAATGAGGAACCAGACTGATAGAACCTCCCCTTGAAAACCAGTGATTAAAATGTTGATAATGCAGTAGATACGCCATGAAGCTAAAAAACAGAAAACAATTTATTTCCCTGGCTTGATGCAAATTTGTGCAAGAACTTTGAGGAAGCCACTTAGGACCCTAACAAGTTAAATTCTTAAATCCTGAGCAGTCTGAAAATACTTTAATATCTTTTATGGCTCTCCTTCCCTCTAAAATTATCCCAGAGGTGAGCATGCATCACTGACAGCAAGAAATCAGAGGACGTGAAATCATTTCACAGGATTTCTTACTCATACATTAATTTGAAAATTGCTCTGGAAATATGCTTCTCTCTGATTGGAACAAACTGAATATACTTGTTCATTTGCCAGGGAAGACTGCCATGAATGGAAGAATTACAATCAGGTACTAATCAAGATTCTATTACAGACTACACAGATTTTTTATGTTCACTGGCAGGGAAACAGACAAGATCCCTCTGTGTATGCATTTCTTCATAAAATAACTGGTATTCATTCAGAGCCTTATAATACCGTAACTGCCATCCACTTACGGATATTCACTTATGGTGACCACTTTCAGGAGAACTCATACACTTATTTACTTACTACATCAAGCTAGCCATTGCTTTCCAAAACTAATAAAAAAAAGAACCTACAACCAGTCCCTGACACTTCCAGTATGACTAAAGGACTGCCGGCCACTGTTGTCTACACTTTGGGGAGTTTTCTGTTGCAGTGGAAGCAATAGAGAGGCTAGGTAATTTACTTAGGTCCTCTCCTATTTGCTTCAAAAGAAACAAAATCTAGGCACAGCTGTGTATGCATTAAGTCAGCTATGCAGATGCTGCTGCACTAGCCTTAGGATTACCTTGTAAATGAATTCCTCTAAATTTTTGTCAGCAGTACAAAAGACTTTTTTATTTATTCTCTCATGTAGTCTCAAAACAAAGTCACCCGTCTATGGTGCTTGTAAGCACACACACACAAGTCAAATAGTGACAAAAAAGAAAAATTAGTGCATGATAACTTATTTATTAGCAGGCTTAATAAATTTGCTAAAGCTAAAAATCAATTAAAAAGCAAAATAAATAATAGATTATTTTTTCTACAGTTCCAGATTCAAATGCAGATGTTAATAAAATTGCTGGAGTGCTAAATGAAAACTATAATGTATTTGCAAGTGAAAATAAAAAAATCCAGCAGACATTACTACTTACTTACGCATTCGGTTTCATAGCTTATTGCACCAAAGGCAGGATTTTATTACAAAAATGAAATAAAATAATTTAACCAATCTGAAGTAAGACAGGAAGAAAAATCAAGAAATCTCTCACAATCAACAGGCAGAGCCTGTACTCAATCTATTTTTCAATAGACTGAAAAGCCAGGCCCAGTTTGGAAAGTGTGAAGAAAACTGTGGCAGGTGCCCAAACTATTTATGCAGTAATACTATCCATGAGTCTTACATGTTCTAGTATGTTCTTCCACTCATTACTACAGAAAGGGAAGTACATTTTCTTAGAAAATTGCATGTTAAAAAAATGAAAAATCAGAAATAGAGGTGTAATAGATGAAATAGAGATGAAATAGAGATTTTTTTGTCCAAATCATTCAAGCATGTTTACTAATAGCTTTTTACCATTCTAGCACAAAGCAAAATGACCAAAATACTAGCTTCTATGACTGATTTTTTCCCACAAGATACGAAATTAAATTTGCTCAAAAGAAAAAACCCCAAAATTGAATCTTGCATCATAAACTCCAGTTAGGAATTAGGTTCTGGCATTGGGGAGACCAGAACTACACT
>NW_009709703.1:0-30176 GCF_000703405.1 Apaloderma vittatum
GTAAATGCTGTTATCTTCATCGAGGTCTGCTATGGCCCTTTGGAGCATCATGTTGAAGAAGACTATGAATAGAGCTGGTGCGAGAACGCAACCTTGTTTCACACCATTGGTTATTGAGAAGGGCTCAGAGAATGCATCGCCATCTCGACTTGGCCGTGCTGATCCTAGTGTAACAGGATAATCATTTTCAGGAACTTGGAAGGACATCCTAATCATTCCAAGATCTGCCCCAGGCCTTTTCTGCTCACAGTGTCAAAAGCTTTGGTAAGGTCAATGAAGGTTACATGGAGTCCTTTGTTCTGTTCCCTACCCTTCTCTTGCAGCTGTCTGAGAACAAATACCATGTCTGTGGTACTCTTGTTGGCTCTGAAACCACATTGGCTTTCAGCTAGAAGTTCTTCTGAGATATCTGGTACTAGTCTGTTCAAAAATATTCTTGCAAGGATTTTACCAGCAACAGAGAGTAAAGTAATACCTCAGTAATTTGAACAGTCTGATTTTTCTCCTTTCTAATTTAATTTAACAACATGCATAACCATGTATTACTACACACAGTTCCCAATGCATTCATACACACACACATTCAGACACAGATTTTACAGAAAAGTACACATGTATACATGCATACACAAAGTCTTATTGAAAGCTAGAAGATCACGTACTACAGTGATGTAATTTAGATAAATAAGATGTGAATACAAACATCAAAGTAAAATAACTGTTTTAACTTCAGTTCTATCCCTTATGGTTTATATGGATAAATCTTCTTTTCTACATCTAGAATTGAATTTCAGTTGAAGTATGCTAGTTTAAGCTCCTTGCATTTCAGTCTTACGTTTCTTGTGAATAATCTTTAAAAAAAAAGTAAAATCAATAAAGAAATTCCTTCTAGAACTCAGAAAATATTTGCAAATGCTGTAGCAAATACTGTTTGCTCGACTAGAGGTAAATACATAAATATAGCTTAGAAATAATGGAATTCATCGCAGAGTTCTGGGATCAGAGCTCACAACCGCACAGTAAACAGTTCCAAAAGCATTACCATAAGTCAGAGAATCAGAAGACTTCACAGCTTAATATCCGCCTGGGAGAGCTTTTTAGGTAGCGGTGTCAGGTAGGAACAACAGATCTGAAACACTAATGTAGCAGTGGGAAGTGTTCTTCTAGAAAGAGCTGAGCAAATCTATTTTTCCTGAACTTGACTCACAAATTGTAATTTCTAAAATATACTGGATACTTTGTTTTTATTATACTACAGAAAACTACAGGTGTAGCAGCTTAATGGAAAATTCCAAGCAATGCAGGCATCAGAACAGTTCTTTGGTGTTTCTGAAGGGCTCTTTATACAAAACACCTTTTAATATTCAAAGTAGTATAAACCTGATTTCTTGAACCATAATATCACTGATGTCAAATTGTCTTTTGTCTCTTCTACAGCAAACAGTTGCCTTTAAAAATTTACTTCCTTCAAGAAACTGACAACCTAATTTTCAGTTCCTCTATGAAATTCTTGTGAAAATGTTTTGGTCAATGTCTTGCTTTCAGTATCTCCTATGTTGGACAACCAGGTATGTCAGCTGGAAGAAGGAATCAGTTAAAGGAACTCTGGAGATTTAAATAACTTGTGTTATCCTTTCACTGTTCATTGACTTTTAGCATGCATTTGATATCTCAGACAAAATCAATGTTAAATTTTCTACTGAGAGTATAAAAATACCTTCTGTATGTTCTTACATGCATAATTTGTGTATCACAGAATCATAGAATGTCAGGGGTTGGAAGACACCTCAAAAGATCATCTAGTCCAGCTCCCCCTGCCAGAGTAGGATCACCTACAGTAGGTCACACAGGAACACGTCCAGGAGGTTTTTGAATGTCTCCAAAGAAGGAGACTCCACAACCTCCCTGGGCAGCCTGTTCCAGTGCTCTGTCGTCCTCACAGGGAAAAAGTTTTTCCTAATATTTTTGTGGAATCTCCTGTGGTCCATCTTGTATCCATTGCTCCTTGTCCTGTCATTGGAGGTCACTGAGAAGAGCCTGGCTCCGTCCTCCTGACACTCCTCCTTGACGTATTTATAAGCATTTACGAGGTCACCCCTCAGCCTCCTCTTCTCCAAGCTAAAGAGACCCAGCCCCTTCAGTCTTTCCTCATCAGGGAGAAGTTCCTCTCCCTTCATCATCTTTGTGGCTCTGTGTTGGACTCTCTCAAGCAGTTCCCTGTCCTTCTTGAACTGAGGGGCCCAGAACTGGACCCAATATTCCAGATGTGGCCTCGCCAGGGCAGAGTAGAGGGGCAGGGGGACCTCTCCCGACCTACTAGCTACTCCCCTTCTAATACACCCCAGGATGCCATTGGCCTTCTTGGCCATGAGGGCACATTGCTAGCTCATGGTCATCCTGCTGTCCACCAGAACCCCCAGGTCCCTTTCTCCTACACTTCTCAGCAACAAGTCAGTCCCCAACCTATACTGGCACATGGGATTATTCTTTCCCAAGTGCAAAACTCTACACTCGTCCTTGTTGAACTTCATAAGATTTCTCCCTGTCCAGCCCTCTAGCCTGTCTAAGTCTCTTTGAATGGCTGCACAGCCTTCTGGTTTGTCAACCACTCCTCCCAGATCTGTGTCATCAGCAAACTTGTTGACAGCGCTCTCTAATCCCACATCCAGGTCATTGATGAGTATGTTGAAAAGCACTGGCCCCAGCACTGACCCCTGAGAGACCCCAATAGACACAGGCTGCCAACTAGACTCTGCCCCATTGACTACAACTCTCTCACTTCTTCCCTTCCACCAATTAGTGACCCATCCCCCTACTTGGTCATCCAGACCACATTTCCTCAGTTTACCTATGAGGATGCTGTGGGAGATGGTGTCAAATGTTTTGCTGATGTCCAGATAGACCACATCCACTGCATGGCCACCATCCATCCACCTGGTTATGTCCTCATAAAAGGCTATAAGGTTGGTCAAACATGACTTCCCCTTGGCAAAGCCATGCTGACTGCTCCTAATAACTTTCTTAACCTTGATATGCCTACAGACAGTGCCAGGGATGGACATGAGGCTGACTGGTCTGTAGTTACCCAGGTCACCCTTCCTGCCCTTTTTGAAGACTGGAGTGACATTCACTTTTCTCCAGTCTTCAGGAACCTCACCTGTTGTCCATGACTTAACAAAGATGATGGAGAGTGGCCTAGCAATGAGTCCCGCCAGCTCCCTTAGCACCCACAGGTGCATCCCATCAAGGCCCATGGATTTATGGATGGTCAAGTGTTCAAACCGATCCCTAACCCAGTCCTCCTTAACCAGAGCAAACTCCTCTTTAATCTTGACTTCCTCTGAGGCCTCAGGGCACTGAGGCACCTGAGGGCGGTCTCCAACAGTGCAGACAGAGGCAAAGAAGGCATTCAGTAACTCTGCCTTCTTTCTGTCCTTGGCCTCCAGGGCACCCACCCCATTCACCAGAGGGCCTACATTGCCTCTACTGTTAGTTTTGTATGTAATGTAATTAAATATATATGTATGTAAAACATACATTTTCATTTGCAACACAGACAGGATAAAATGTATCAACTTATAAATTATGCAGAATCAACTTATTCCAGTGATTGAATGGGGAAAAAAAGCAGCACAAATTTTCTCTTTGTAAATACACTAGAAATTGGCTCCGTATAGTATAATTATACTATTATTCATAATATGTAATCATCAAACAATAGCATTTGACCAGAGTGCTGAGGCACTCAGACATGTGTTATGATAGATATCCTTAATATTCTACAGGAAGTAGGTTTAACTTTTTGTGTTGGCATTCTTTTTCCTACCTACGTATTAACCAGAAGGAAAAAAATGGCTACATCAGAACCACAATGGAATATTTGTTTGGAACTGTTCTATGAGAAAAGACATTTTGAAGCACCAAAACAGTTTCTAGAGCACTGGGTTTTCTTTTGGAATTTACTTTACAAGAACTGATCTGCTCCAGTCATCTTCAATGAGTTATAAGACTGACCAGAACACAGCTCAAAAAGCAGCGCCTCTGCCTCCTTTAAAGGTTGGGTTGCAATCATAGCATTGCCACTTTATTGCAGCATGTAGAGCACTGGTAGCTGATCAAACTGCGTTCTGACAACCTTCAAGTGTTATTTTTGAGGATAAGTGGCTCATTTCATACGAGCTACACAACACCGGGAAATTAAGTTTTGTGGAAAAGTGTTTTTTGTGACAATATTTATAGTGACTAGGAACTGAGACATGGGGACTGCAGTGTAGCAGGACTGGTTACTGTAAGTACTTCAAATGTTTGCCATTATACAGTACATTGACAATCTCTTTACACTGTTTGATGTCTTTTAATTTAGCATGTTTAACAAGCATATCTGGCCTAACGATGAATAATAAAATAATTTTTTATGCATCTAAGTTGACTAAAAACCAAAATTCCAACTGGGACTGTGAAGTCTGTAGGTTCCTGTGCATATAAAGTGTTTCTTTGGGTTTAGTCCTTAATATTTATCTTCTACTATAGTTTTTCTTTCTAACTCAACAAATACAGTTGCAGTTAACAGCTAAATAAGAGACACATAGTTTTTATATACAGAAATTCATAATAAGTGAGGAAACAAATCACTTTCACTCTGTGGTAGGGAACAGGCTGTGAATATTAAGACACATTTGCAAGCATGGTTGTTTCCCTGTGCCCCATGGGTTTGAAGATGTTGCTTGGCACAAGGCAAGTTTTTACATGAAGCAAAAATCCTTGAAACAGTCTTTTGTGCATCACAAAGTGTTGGCGTGAAACCTCATAGAAGTTGAGTTACCCTAATACAAACAGTCACTGTATTGGCAAGTCAATTTATCTAAGGTAAGTTCATGATTTTTCACATTTCCAATTCATTACATATAGAGCCACAGTACTCACTGAACCAAGTGAACCCACATACTGTTGGACATCTTGGCAGACATGTGGCAGACAGCTCATCAACAAGGCGCAAAGAATACTTACTTATAAACCTAAGTAAGGCTTAGATATGGTCTCATTACTTTTCTCAGTGCCACAAGTCAAGAACAAATTTATTCACTGTTATTGAGTTTATAAAGAGTATAGTTCTCCTGGAGATAATAAAGCATAATGTTTTAGACTACTAGGGTGTTTATAGAGGATCTCATCTTTGAAATTCTGATAATGGCAAAACTCCCATTGGCATCAAGGAGAATTTTGCCTGCCAAAAGACTGAAAGATCAACTAGACAGTATTTACAATAAATTTACAGTACATTTAATGTCTTTTACGACTTCAGAAATCATTTTGTGATTTCCCACATAATAGATCTCTAGACTTCTGATGAACTAATTTATGTATTCTTCTTCACGGATACCATTTTACACACTCCAGAAAAAAGATAAAAAATAGAATATCTTAATGAATTTTGCCCTATCTTCAGAGATTTATGTTAAAAATGAACCGCTGGCATTTTGTTTGGTTTTGATCCAACTCTCCACATAACCAAAAAGACTTCTAATTCATCAAGAAAGTACTTTATGCTGGAGAGAGCTAATTTTTCCCTGATTATGCCAAGGTAATCAGAAGCACTTACTTTTATTTGCATGGAGAATACGTTTGTACTTTGTACAGTATTTTACTCTAGTTAATGTTAGTAATTTAAACATATATTTCCTAAATTTGACTGAAAAGGGGGAATGTTAACTGTAAGGGTCATTTGAAATTCTTCTTGTTTCTCTATATTACCTAGCACAGGAGTGGGAGAGAGACAGAGAGAAAAACAAAAGACAAAAGGAATGAAAAGAATGAAAAATGGGGGGTGGGGAAAAGGAAGAGTTTCTTCTAGAGAGTAAATCACACCAGAAATCTTATTGGAGTATTCTGATTTTGACTGGAAATTCCCATGTCAGTTACTTATGTATAAGCACCATTAATAACCCTCAAAATGTCATGAAGAAATAGAATAATGGAGTCTTTTTTACCATACTTTGCACACTGATTATTTTATTCTGACTAAATGATATGGGTTTAGACATTGTGATAGATGTTTCCTGATACAACAGCATAAGGTGGCTTTTAGTTACTTATTAATTTTGTTCCTTTGGCTTCTCAACAACATTCCAAAAAAGGCAAATTTGAAGAAGACAAAAATACTAGCTTACAGTTATTTTCACTGTAACATTAAATTGTTACAATTCCACTTTTCATGTAAAGAAGTCTAGAACTGGGTAATTGCAGCACGATTGCAGTTGTGATTTTCTCCTTCTGCAAATGATTTTGTGCTGCATTTCTATTGCTCATAACCTCTGAATACCTGACACGCAATTTTGTTCTGATTTATTATACTTTAAATTAATATTTGATTGGTATGAGCTACGTGATAATATCACTTGCTCTGGGCTTTACAAATGCATCTGTGTTTTTGCCACATGGAGAACTTCATCAACAACATCATAGAATGACATCTATGAATGTCATTCATAGACATTCTGAAAAATGTTATGGACACTAAATAGAATGGCTTATTTCATAAAGTGGCTGTTTTAATAGACATCAAAATTTCACTTGACTAGAAAAGTCAGTTTTAGACATATTTTTTTCTAAGAGAAAAAATAAATCTCAGCTTTCTTTATATATGCACACAGAGCTTAGAGAAACACTATTAGATTACTTTTGAAAATTATATAGAGATCCATCAACAAATGTAGTTTTATAATTCTTTTATCCAGTACAATCTCAGTGTACTTTTTTTTCTGATGTGATATAGAGGAAACTTACTCTACTGCACTTCTTTTGGTGGGGAATGTAAACTGTTCAAAGAGGTTTGTCCATACGCTTACAGAAGTAGTTACCATTCTTGCTTAGAATGATGTAAACTTCCTCTTCCACTTAACTCTTCTGATTAGTTCATAGGAAGGTCAAGCATAGGAAAATAGACCATGGCATAGCAGGGAAAGAAAAGATAAAAAATTATTAGACTTTTTCTTATCTTAGCACTGAGTTGCCGGTATTTTATAAATACAAAAAAAAAAAGAAATAATAATTCCTCATACACCTCCAGGTTTATCCAAGATACAAGAGTTACCTGATATTCGTATCAGACCAATTCCATTAGGTCAAGTGTGTTCTTGTACCAAAATAATGTGGTTGGGGCTCATTTGCAGAAACAATATTTGAATCTCAGTGCAGGCTTTTCACAAACATGTGCAAGTTGCCATAGGCAATCCTTATTAGATAAAAAAACCCTGTTCTTTAAAATTATAATAAAGATGAAAATCAGGAAAATGGAAGTTCCTTTGACTTACACTTTTGGTGCCTGACAGTCTGTATTCAAGTGTCCTGCCACTGCATAGAGAAAGGTCTTTTCACCCTGTGGCTATACACACAGAGACATCTACACAGAACTTTGTTTAAAAGTTTAAAAGGAAAGAATTATGCTGTAATGGGTTTAATTTTACTTTGAACTGGGAAAAAAATAACCTATATACAAAAGAGATGTTTTTATGTTCTGAATGGCTCTTCTGTCTTTTAAAAATTTTAAAATATATATAGTCACTGCAGCAGAAGGATTTGTTTATAAAGTTAAAAGTATAGAACACAAATGTCTCATTTCAATGAAACTTGAAAGCCAGTTGAGAAAGGAAGGCAAAAGTTATCACAGTTTAAACTTTAAGAAATGAATAATATCTTAGCATTGTGTACTCAAGCTTATGAGTGACAAAATATCTAATATGTAGAAACTGAAAAAGAACTTTTGGGAAAAGAATTTTTAAAAGTACAGCAGTATGTCTGTTCGATCACAATGAACTGGCATTTTAAATATCTCATATTTATTCTTCTTTAATTATCATTCTTCACAGATATGGGGCTTAGGTTGAACTGAAGTGTGTGTTACAGAACTAGCGCTGCTACTTGCAACCTGCATTATATTGCCTGTCAGTCATTTTACTAAACACTTACCACCTTGAGGTTTATCACAGCGGACAGCACATGAATAAAAGAATTTTAGATATTTTGAAAACATTATTTTAGTCACTTCTATTATACAGATTTCCAAAGCAGCTAAACACTTTATTTTAAAAAATTAAAATCATATAAACCTCATGTACTGCTCTCATTAGCAAGAATAAATAAGACAAGTGTTCCTGCTAGAAATGTCATTTAGAATCATTAGAAAATTCAGTAGTATTTATCTGAACAAAGTTTAGCAAACCAAGAAATATTATTCATCAAAAATAAATGAAATAATTGTCTAACCCCACAAACAGGTAGGTTTCTCCAACAGCTGTCAGAGGAGCAAATTCTAAAGGCAATGAGGATCCACACAGAGTCCATTTTTACTCAGCCATCAACAAAGATGATGTTCAGTGAATCACAGCAGTGTCTTAACAGCTGTACTAAGCACTTTTCATAAGTGACAGGTTCTGAACTACACAGAGCTTTAGAAATTACTTCCAACTTGAGTAATGTACAAAGGAAAGAAAATAAGAGTATGAGAAAAGGTGAAGGATGTAAGCTTGTGAAAGTCTACTTACCTACAAAGGACAGGAAAGTTCATATAATTTTCTGCTCACCTCTGAGAAAATAATAAGTTAAAATTATCTGGTCTTCAAGGACAGGATACACTTGATAAAATATAGACATCACCACCACTGAAGTAATCAATGTCTTCCTCTATACAGTCTGACCCTGGTTAACTAATGAATGGAAATAAGGACTTATTCTAAGGAAAGAAATATCTGATCTTAACATAAACATATAGAACAAGTCAAACAGATATGTCCTAAAAGTGCCATTTTTGTCTTCAAATATGGAGAAAGACTTAGATGACTTACTAGTACTGACTAGTGGTTTCCTGAACAACAGATTTTTGAGACAGTTACATCCAAGAGAACCAAAGTACGTATGCATATCAGAAAACATAAGTTACACTGAGAGTGCTGCTGTCTTCTAGCAAGTCCACTGTGGTAAAGGAATCTACCAGAAAGCACTGGGAAACTGCTAAAATCTGTAGTGCAAAAAACCCTGTACACTTTTTAATCACAGTCTAATTACCAGGAAAAGATGTGTGAAATATCTTCCATAAAGGCACAAACTTGCAGATAAGACTGTTAATTTTCTACACCTCCTACCTAAATGTATCAAATTTTAGTCACAAATGTTTTCAATCCTATGTTTTATGACACCTGGTCCTCCTTAATAAATGCATATATTATATGTCTCCAGTTTTTTAGCTTACAGTAATGACTTTCATGAAAAAGTTATACTATAGGAATTCACTCTTGAAAAACATACAAAAATTGATGGCATAATATTCCTCCAAGTTTGCTGTCTGATTGAATATGTAATGTAACTCAAAATGTGAGAATGTCATAGGGCATCAGAGGAAAGGAGATAGAAATACATACAAGGATGTATACCATTACAACTTTGATAAAAATTGATTTTTTTTAATCTTTACACTCAGCTCCATCCTCCTTTTCCTTTTCTAATTAGCCTTCCTCAATAACTTCTCTCACAGCTCTTTAGCCTCTGGCTGGGGTGACATGTGGAAAAATTCCTCCAGGATAACAGCCAGTGGTCAAAAAAGTAGGAATGACCTGAAGTTCTCTTTTTGTGTGAAAATGACCCTGTCTTTCCTCTGCTTTTTGTCATTTTGAGGTCAGCTGAACATACTATTTTAACTGTGATACATGGTTTCTCAGTACATACCCAGTCATGTGACATTTTCTAATCTTTATTCTCTGTGTTTAATCATTGAAACGGAAAATTAATATAATGATACCATAATCTGTGTACCAGTGACCAGCGACCAGTGTTGATTGATTGTTGAATCTGACTGATGTTTTAAAAATCAATAATTTTACAATCTCCTGTGTTCTTAAACTCAGTGTACGAGAGATAAGAGCTACATCTCTGATTCTAACCCTGAGAATGTAGAGTTCAGAATACTCGGTGTCGTGTAGCACACAGTGTTGATGATTAAAGAAATATTTAGTGTGTAATTTTTTTGTCTATTTTCTGGGATACTAGTTTATTTTATACAGTTCCACTATGAAAATAATCTTGTAGATCCTGATGTAATATGCAGCTTATAATTAGTCTCTTGTTAGAATTCTTGTGTTTCATCAATAATAGCATGTAGATTAATAGAGATGTGCAACATATAGAAGAACTTTTCCTTGGTTCTCAAATGTCAGTTATTATAAAGCTTCTTTAAAAAAAAATAACAGACATGAAATTTTAGATTTTATTTGAAGTTTTCTTCAGAAAGGAGTTGGGATCAGAAATGTAGATGAAAGGTGTTTTCAGGTGAGAAAAAAAGGAATCATTCATCTTAGAAATTCCTAATGAAGTCTTAGCGTCTATTGTATGCCTTCAGCACATAAGACTAGTGAACAGCATAAAAAAAAATCAAGAAGCCATTATCATTACCATCATCATCATCCGTCATGAGGTTTGTGCATATGCTGTAATGAAAAAAAAAGGAAAAATTAAAAAGAAAGCAAAAAAGGAGAAAAGGATCCTACTAACTCTAGATTGCTGAGTAATTTTAACTAAGGAGCAGACTACCTCTCTGAATGACCTCTTAAAGGAGATTAGAGCACATCATCAGCCCTGTCATTAGTCTAATCAATATAATCACATTATATTTGTTCTTATTTATAGAAGCACTCATATGAAAGGTTATCAGCAACCCCTGTGTGAGCATTCTTCTATCCCCATGGATGCACAATATGTCACTACCTGTCAGTCAGATCATCATCCACATGGACAAGAAACAGTGGCTGTGTGACTGGCCTGTGCAACATGCTATATTCTTCCAGAAGAATGAACATGAGTCCAAAGGGACTGTCGTAGATGTTGTTGAGCATGGAGATTTGGTGCAAATGCCCTGCTAAGTCAGTCGGACCAAATTATTTTTATGATGTACTCTAAGGAGTCCCTTGGTAAAGGTAGTGGATTTGCTGCTTTTGTTTTCTAGTAGTCTGCCTGTCAGGAGGGCCAAAAATACTTTTGATACTTTTCCTGTAATCTTTACCAAAGTAAAATGAGAACTGTAAGGCACACTACAACTTTGTTGGAAATATACTGGGCTGAGCAACAGCATTACAATTTCCATCGTAAAACACTAACAAACACAGACTTTCATTTTCCGGTAGCAACAGTTCTTTAACATTCCAAACAAACCATAGTAAGCAGCAGGGGTAAAAGTGTCATTGTACTGGCTTAAAATTTTATTAGAGACCATGTGATTTTGAAATTAAACTATAGAAGAGAAAACTCATATCCAAGTTATGGGAAAATACTATTTAGATAGAGATGTTCATATGCTGTTATTTTGCTTTTTACTTAGTATTTTGTGTACAGTGAGAGAGAACAGAGTTAGGCTATTTCAGAGCTGGGGGAGATATCCACATGCAGAGCTCCAATAAAAATCATTTACTAAGCTTAGTCCGACTTTTATGTCCCGAAGTCCCTCAGATACATTTGGAACAATATTTTATTACCACTGTCTAAGCACTTAAACTTGTACTAAAATGACATAGGAAGAAATTACTTTATTAATATCAGGAAACATCTAACATCTAAAAAAACCATATTAAAATATCTTATCTATCAATGTCAATGCACTATAATCCATTACCTTAGACATCTGCATGTACTTCAGACTTAGACACTGATCTTTATTGCTGACTTCATGAGCATATCATCAGTCACAGCTGATCAATACTTTCTTCTGACTGTCTTGGAATACCTATAAAAAGCATTCAAAGTAAAATGTCCTTGTATTAAAGTAAAAAGCCAAGTGTAGCAGTTCACATTATGCATTTTCTCAAGCGTCAGCTATCAAAACAGCTCTTGCAGGACTGGATGACTTTTTTACTTACATTTCATTTTTAGCCAGTGTATGATGTGCCATATTCTGTGTAACTTTGTCCTGAAAATGTTCAACTTTCATAGATAAATACAAGGTTTTAGCTTTTCTATTGATTTGTTTAAAAAAAATGTTTATCATTATATGATTTAAAAAATACCAAATTACCTCAAGTCTGTGCTGTGATGACTTATGTAGGTATCTTTGGCTTCTTCTTATTGATTTTCTCTCAGAAAAGGACTGAGCACAAAGAGTTCTATTTTTGCTTTTTATCATTCTGGTGAGAGGAAATTACAGCTATACATACAGAGCAAGGCTCTTCCTATAGATAAAGCATACCTTAAATATTATCAGAAAAGCCAGAGATAGAAAAATAGCAGCAGGTGGATGGCAAAGAGCCACTTGTCTGAATCAGTCCAGACTAAGTACGTTGAAGAACCATGGAAAGAAATAAGATCAGTATAAAACCGTTGCTAAATTATATTTTCTAGATCCTGTTAGAAGATAATATTCACACCATAGACAGGATTTTGCTGATTTATCATAAGCTAAATTTAATATTATTTTATGACGAAAATTGTTCCTTATTATCAATTAAACAGTTTCTTATGGCAACTCTGAGTCAAGTCCTCAGAGAAAAGAAAGTAAACAGAGAATTTTATGGTAAATTGTATAAATGCCAGTTGCACATACAATTTTCTCAAGAAATAATCAGGATACTAATTTAACTTTTATTAAAAAGAACAAGCTCCTTTCCTATGTGTCATTCAGAATTAACTCAAATCTTTCTCACTTTCCTGAGTGAATTATATATAGATTTTTTTTTCTTAGAATCTTGCAGACAAAACTTCATTTTTATTCAGGTTCTTATGGTTTCAAAGACACACTGTCATATTTATAAGGAGTCCTATGACATTCTAAAGAGTTTATCTCAAGTAGCAGATAACAGTGGTGCAGCTAAAAAACTAAAACCTATACAGAACGATAGAAAATACATTAAGGCAATTTTTCATTTTCTTTAGATTACCTGCATTATGTGCTTTACTCTGCATTCTCAACAAATAAAGCCTCATACAAACTGTTTCAGCTCTTTACTCCTCCTGTACAGTCACATTGACCAAAATAATTCCCAGAGGAAAAGTAGAGGAACAGACAGCTTTAGCATGTCATCTCATTGTAGACGAATATTGGAAAAGATTTTCTATATGGGCCGCATCTCTTGTCAATAAGCTAACATCCTGGCCTATATCAGAAATAGTGTGGCCAGCAGGACCAGAGAAAGGATTATACCCCTATATTCAGCACTGGTGAGGCCAAACCCCTAATCTGTGTTCCATTCGAAGAAAAACATTGAGGTGCTGGAGCATGTCCAGAGAAGGGCAACAAAGCTGGTGAAGGATCTCGAGAACAAGTCTTCTAAGGAGCAGCTAAGGGAGTCGGTGTTGTTTAGCCTGGAGAAAAGGAGGCTGAGAGGAGATCTTACTGCTCTCTACAACTACCTGAAAGGAGATTGTAGTGAAGTGGATGTTGGCCTCTTCCCCCAAGTAAAAAGTGATAGGTTAAGAGAAAAAGATCTCAAGTTGCACCAAGAGAAGTTTAGATTAGATGTTAGGAAAACTTACTTCACTGAAAGAGTTGTCAAGAATTGAGACAGCCTTCCTAGGGATGTGATTGAGTCACTATCACTGGAGGTATTTAAAAGACATGTAGATGTGGAGCTTAGGGACATGGTTTAATGGTGGACCTGGCATTACTATGTTAATCTATAAAGTATTTTCCAGCCTAAATGTTTAGATGATTCTGCTACCACTGACTTTGTCTTGACCCTTAAACTTTTATGTATGACAACACGAGGTATCAAGACTCAGCATAAAGCAAGACGAAAACTGAGCGAGTACAGCTATTCTTATATTTTTATATGCTTATATAAGAAACAGTACTACCTTAGATCAACACATTCCAGATGAATTAGTGATGCCATTGATCCATAGCATTCTATCAAGATATTTATCTAGTTTTCATTAGCAAAAGAAGAGCACATAGTTGACCACTATTTATATAGAGTAAGATTTCCCATATTTGTTACACTTCTTTTCAGAGAAGGGAAGCTTAAACCTGTCCCTAAAACTGGAGCAATCTCTGAAAGTTTTCATGAATACATTGGCGACTATAAGATTAGTTTTTTCAAATGTATTTAACATTATTGGATTTGATTACTCAGAACAGGGGATTACCTTTTCTGGGGCTTGAACAGTGTGTACATCATTCTTTACTGGCAAAAGAGTGTGCATAACAATCCCAAACTGCATGCAAACCACCTTGCATTTTCCACTTCATTTAAGCTTTATTCACATATTGTGTCTCTTCTGCAACATATGATTTGCAAACTCAGATGAGACAGTAGTCATAGACACCTAATAATCCTAATGGAAGAAACAAGGTAAGTGTAAACAGAAGTGAGCAAATTTTAGCAGTCAAGTGTTTGAAAGAAGTCCATTACACAGTTTCAGAAAGATCACTTATTCTAGATCTGAGTAACACCGGTAGGCATCTTTTTCTGGGCCTGAATAATGATCTTTAAAGCTGAACAGGCATAGACATAATATTCTCAGAATCAGGATGTTAGCCAACATAAGAAATGCAATTAAAATCCTTTTAAAGTTCCTTTAATGAAAGCAAGAAAATACTCATTGGCAACCATGGAATCCACTTTAGAAATGATCTCAGTTGTCTTTTGATGCTTGTAAGTTATGTGCTTTCCAAATAAGGTTTGCAGTTCATTGCTACCCATACTTCTTCTATTATAATGAAGAATACAACAAATTGGTTTGTACAGTGGGTTCATGGGAGGAATGACCTCCCGTAAATGTGTTTGTAAACACCACAGAGCGCTGCTTTTGTTCAGTACTATTTCATTTCTTCACTGGTTATTAGAGTTTAAATGAGTTTAGTGCATTCAAAAGTTACCAAACTGACCTCTAGGGAATCTGCAGATTCTTGTGTATAGAGAGGGAAAAATAAAAAGAAAAAGGATGCAAGTGGGATATTATCCACTCCAATATTTTCTGACCTTTTCATGGAAGAGTTTTCTGAAACGAGCATGTCTAGACAGCATTCATTCCACTACTCACTTTATTTGTTTCCTGTGCATAAACCACAATTTTTTTTAAGAAATTGAAAAGGCTCATACGCAGGCCTTATTTTGGGGGGCATACAAGAAGACTTATGATGAATATGAGAACCCAAAATGTTAATCTCTATTTATGAATGTTATGTGTGACTATACACAGCCAGATGATGTAAGAACTAAATTGAACTATATTTTCATAAAATGTAATTGGAGTTTGTGTATGTCCACAAAATTTCCTCTCAGTTGATAGATTCTTACTGGAGAACTAGAATTAGTCTTTCAGTATGTGTAAAAAATTAACTCTTTTAAAGATGATGAATATATCTTCAAATTCTATTAACAATGATTTTGAAAGATTATGGCATTTACCAAATACTGATCTAAGTTAAGCACTGGGTTGTTATATATCTCAGAAACTGGAAGAATTTGTAACAGATGGACTATAATGAGTCATTCCAGAGGGTATCATACATTAAAAGGTGACAAAGTGTTTATTATTAACAGCTAAAGAAGTCATTTCTTCAGTGAATTGTTTGTTGTTTTTTTTATTTCTAATCTTTTTCCTAAATTTTTTTCCGTTCTTTCAGTTTTGTAATACTTAATACCCACAGCCAAACTCAGTTGCACTGCGGTACTTACAGCCAAACTAGTCTCATCATATGTTGTCTGCACTATCCATAGCCTCAAATTCATCTTTTCTCTTTCTTCTCAGCTCTAGGTTTCTATCAAAATTGGGTCCACGTTTTTTTTTTTTTCTTAGAGTGGATATGTACATTGCATAAAAGCTATCCATTTTCTTAAAACATTACATTCAAGCTTGTCTTTAAGTACTAGATTTATTTGATCTAATTGTAGCTGTTTACTGCATCAGAGAATAGCAGTGACCCTGTAGCCAATGGCAGGGGGTTGGGCTTTTCTGGATCAGCTTCTAGAAAACCTATCGTCCTAACTCAGACTCCTCAGGTAAGTTCCTAAATTGGAGAATGGGATGAATCCAACGATTTTGACTGATGACGGCTCATTAGATGTCAAAAACTTTCCTGTAGGAGTTAAAAGTAACACTCTACCTGAGCACAGGCATGGCTCAGTCACTGTTTTTAATTGTTAACCTGAAAACGATTAATGTGACACACACGGAACACTAGGTCTGAATTCATAAAATAATAACACTGTTTAAATTTGTGATGCACCATGACATTTTCTATTAGTTAGATTGTTTCTTGTAGTATTGTGCCTGTTTGGATTTTTGGTTTGGGGTTTGGTTTTTTTGTTGTTTTTTTTTTTAATACAGCTGAGGGTACTTTCTACTACATTTCATTTTCTATATGACTCATTTTCTATACCAGCACGATCAGAATTTATTGACAGAGCAGCACTTACTCATTTATAGCTAAAAGGATAAACAGAGATATTCTCACTTTTGATGGATGATTTAGTAATGTGACAAAAAATAACGATTAGTAAATAATTCATTTGACATTCAGGGGCAAAGCACAATTGATAGTATAGTTACAGTTAACCATAAATTAACTGGATAACTTCTGTTAACTCACTATAAGAAAACTGGCTGCAACAATCATTCTAATGAATTATGAGAAGCTTAAGGACTCTCTGAAACAAAACAAAACAAAAAGCAGAGAACTACAGATAATTCACACTTACTTTCTGAAAAATTTAGCGACAAGTAATAAACCAGCCTATTTTCAAGTATGTAGGAGATAAAAGCAAAATGCATAGCACACAGAAGGGAGGTCTTTGAAAAACAAGTAGGGTCAAACCAAATTAAACAATCTAATCTTTGTATGAAATGACAAGTAGAAAGGGAGTTATGTGTCATATAATTTCACTTTTGTAATATATCTGTTGTTTCTTTATATGACATTTTTTTAAGAAAAGAAATCTTAGTTCATGTAAACCATATCCACAGAGAAGAAAATAAATTTTCCACCATAATTGTGATATAACAGATAGGAAATAATGAGCTTCAAAAACAAACCAGAAAATTCGGAATAGACAATGGGGAAACATGTAAAAGTAAGGTAGTATATTACAGTCATAGGTTGTTGGGGGCGTCTGTGTCACAGAAGTCTTAAAGAGAAGTGGAAAAACACCTATGCAGAATCACAGAGACAGCTGATTCTGTCTCAGGGCAAGGAAAAGGATTAGATGACTGCTAAATGCCTTCTTAGTCCTGTTTTCCTGAGATTCTACTATGCAGATATCTAAATGTGAATATATTATTCAAAATGTTGTAATATCACAGTTAATATTTAATAATAACAATAAAATAGTTAATACTATACAATGAATGTTGATAATGGCACTTGTACTCATTTTTTTCTTGTAGTTTAAATTATGATTGGTATTTGAACATTACTGTGTAAAAGTTCCATCTACTACCTAAGACTTAATTTGTGAATCAATATATAAAGAAAAGATTCAAGGTCACTACAATTTACTATAATTTTGTAGCTATAAATTTTATTTCCTGATAGGACCTCTCAGATTGATAGATACAATTTTTTTTTTTAATGAAAAAAGAACCAGTGGAACAGTTCCAAGGACTAATGATGCATATACTCTCGTGTCTTTTATTGTCAGTGAGATGACTTCTATTCATCTGTACTATTTCTGTGTGGCAAAATAACAAACCTAGGTTTCATCAGTGAAGATAAGAATGAAACTCAGCTTTTCTCAGGGGACTGATAAGCAGGACCCTATAGAAAGCTGACCTGAACAACGAAGGGACTGATGAGAGACAGTTTTCTTCATGGAAGAAACTCCTTAAAACACAAGAAGGTCAATCCAATATGAACATGAAGATGTGACAGAAAGACATCTTAGTCAATGTATATAACCTGGGTCAGCTCAAGCACAAAGAGAAAACATACATAGTGGAGCTGGGGATGTTCCACTCAGGAGTAATACAGAAGCAACGTGTAAGTCTCTAGGAAGAGAATTAAGAAAACCAAAGTTCAGCTGGAGTTATAGGTGACAGGAGATGTGAAAGGGAAACAAGAACCAATTCTACAGGTAAGCAGAGAGACAAGAGGGAGAAAAAGCAGTAGGTGGGCCTGCTGCTGAACGAGACAGACATCTACCTACAGAAGACATTGAAAAGCTGAAATTACTCAGCACCTTCTCTATCTGACAAGGTTTGTTGTCAGACAACTCAAGTCTCTGTGCCGAGTAGAAGGGCATGGGGTAATAATGTGCTACAAAAAGTACCAAAAGACCAATCGGATGTCTTAGTGATCGCTAGAGTACACTTCACATATACACGTCCATAGGGCCAGATTGGATGTATCAAAAAGGGCTGGCACCATTCTTAGTCTGCCTTTATCATCTGTGAACATTCGTAGAGACTAGAAGACATCCCTGATGACATGAAAAACACAAATTCAATGTCCATTTTCAAGAGGGAGTGAAAGTGTCAGTGTCACCTATGTCTTTCAGACAGTGAACAAGTCTTACTGGAAGTCATTTCCAGATATAATAAGGACAAAATAAGTCAATGGAAGCTGCCAATATGTTTCATTTGACCATAGTTAATTTTCAACTACTCCACCTATCTTCTGTGATGAGATGATTGACTCAATAGACAAGAGAAAACTGATGGTTGTCCATTATCTTGACTTTAGTAATTTTTTTTACATATTATTTCACAGTGTTCATGTAGCTAAATTGGGGAGTTGTAGGTAGGCAGCCTATGAGGTGAATAGAAATCTAACTAGTTTGTCAGACTGCCTAAGAGCAGTTGGTACTATAGCTGATACACAACATGGATGCTGGGATGAACTTCAGCCTCGTTGAATTTACTGATGACATGAACCTAGGAGAAGATGAAGATACACTGAATAGTAGGAGTGCTGCTTTGTCAAGCTGAAGAAACACTTTGAAATTCAGTAAAAGCAAACAAACAGTCCTGCACTTGGAATGGGATCAATTTATACAACAGGACAGGATAGAAACCTGACATTCAGAAAAGGAGTTCAAATGATCAGAAAATGGAGCATGAGACTGCAGATTATCCATGCTGACTGCAGAGAAGATGGACATATTCTGGCCAGAGATGCTTAGTGGAGGACTGAGATACAACAGATAGACACAAGTTACTGCAAAAAAACCCTCTGATGAGATATATAGAAAAAAAATTCTTCATGGTGCTGGTGATCAAGCACTGGAATCTGAATTATCCATCCCTGTCAAATATTCTCAAATCTGATCAATTTAATAAAGTAGATTAAATTTAGCCCTGCTTTAATCAGGAGTTTTAGGTAAAATGACCTCCAGAATCTCTTCCATCCTAACATTTTTTTCTGTTTTTTTCCTACATTTTTTTTCAAAATTATAAGAAATCTGCTTGTCATACCATAGTTATTGATTTAATCCTGGCTTTTTCTTTTAGAAACTTCCAGCTTCTTTAACTGACACAATTTACGTGCTGAGATTTACTTCCTCCAGGTGTTGTATTCCATTATATTAGCCACTTGGCCATGTTTGGCCATGTTGCGATTACTTTTTTACATTTCTTGCCTTTTGAACACTTAATCATTCTTGCTGCACTTCCCTGCACTCCCTCTGATTTGTTAATATATGTGATATTGAGGTTCCCAGAACCATATTTATTCTTGCAGGTGTGATCACACTGATGTCAAATAGAAATAAACTGTTGTCTGCTTGCTGTGTGACATTGATGTGAGAAATTCCTTGGTCGCTAAAAATAATTCTCATTTCATTTAAAATACAAAGAGGAATGATCATTTCTGCACATTTGCAAACCTAGTAAACAAGCACAGACATGCACAAACATGTACAGACATGAAGACATACACAGTTCACAGAGATTGAGTTAATTTCTGTCTAACATCTCCTGCCCAAAATGATTGCTATAAGAAAAATAATAACAATAATAAAAAATATTAACTTGGCCTTTTAACTTTAGGAATAATGATAAGGTGGCTGGAAATAATTAATACAACCCATTATAATGGATGTAGGGTATATCAGTCATTGATTCATTTCTTTTGAATGGTACACCTGGTCATGTTGTGATCTTGTGAAATGCTTTTATATAAAACTTTCAATATGACAGTAAATTATAACAGTTTTTGATTAAATAAATCACAAACTATAACTGAGCATGAACTGGAGAAAAGTATCTTAGGATACAGGGAGTGGAAATTTTCTCATAAGCTGTCACCACTTAAAGCTAAGCTCTACCTGCCTGGTAGACCATCATCTGATTTCAAACTAGTAGTATCATAGAAGACATCCTTTTTGTTTTAGGACAGTTTTCTTTTTCTGGTCTTGATCGGTTTCGTAATCTCTCTCAGACTGTCACAAGAGAATCATTTTCACAGCAAAAGCTTCTTACTTCACACCTGTCTCTCAGTGAGATGAAGCATAGACTAAAGGATCTTACTCCCTCTCAATTATATTCCTAGATGAAATACAGTTCAGACAAATCCACAGGAGAAGGTTATGAACCAAAGCAAGAAATGAGTTTAAAGGGTAAAAATTACAATTATTTTTTTCTACATGAACAAAACAGAGAAATGCATTGGCCTTTTATTTAAAATGTATTGCAATGAAAGTATAATAGTGATGTTTTTCTAGTCTTGTTTCACAAAAATGTCCCAAAAAAACCTCTAAAAACACCTGAACAGCACAGTTTTCATATAATCATCTGTTTACACTTTATAAATAAGAAATATATAGAAAGCACTGTAACATTTCATGACAAATAATTCTTTATGAATGAAACAAATCTTGAGTTAATCTATGTAAAGGTATTTACCCTTATCCTGGTATCCAATCATCTAAAGATCACATTTTGTGCCTCCAGGAAATTCATCTGGAACATGACCTACTTAAAAAAAATCAGGCTACATCCCATGTCATAAACTTAACAGGCTTTGAATCCAAAAGGAGCACAAAAAACTGATTTTGAAGATATTTTTGCATGTTTTTTTTATCTGCTGGCACATTTGTTATCTGGTCCTCAAGGGGAATTCTTTTCTGCAAACATAGCTAGTTATGGCTTCAGGGATGATCCAGGGGCTGACCTGGAGAAGAGAGAGACCAATATGTTTTTCTCCAACAGTTTCTGCTACTGAAAGGCAGTTTTCAGATTAATAACTTGTCTCAGATTACTTAAAAAAAAGGCTTTGAACCAAATGAAATATTATAGACGTAGCTGAGTGTCTTCAGATAAGACCTCGTAGGAAGACGACTGACAATTTGACCCATTCTGCTCAGATTCTGAGTTCACAGTCTTGTTATGTTCCCCAAGTCACTAAACACTTTGCTCTGGTTATGTACCATCACCATGTGTGTAATTTTAACTGCTTGCCTAGGCACATAAACTTCACTCTGAAATCCTGCTAAAGCTCTTCTAGATATTTGCTGAACAACGTTATGGAAAAACAAAGCATGTAGAAGAGTCTCCTTCAATACCTTGTGCCACAGGTATAGTAAATGCTTCCATTCTTCCACAAGGAATTTTGGCTGTAGAAACCTATCTGCAGCCCATCCTGCCTGCATAACCTTTTGCCTGTGTTCCTTTGCACAGTAGTATTCAGGTTTCTGTTTAATGCGATCACTCTGTCTTTAAAATTCTTTTTTTTTCTTGTGGTTTGGATTTGAGTGGTTTTCTTCCAAGATATGTCAGTTCTGTAAAAAATTATAAGTGATTAGAAATCAACTGGCTTGAAATAGGCATTTTACTGACTGGTTTCACATTTTTACTGTTGAGGAACAGAAGAAAATTTCATCAGATCTTTCACTGCTTTGGCTTGCATGACACCAGACAGAAAAAATTTGTCTTGTTTATGCCATTTGTAGCATATTAAATTGCTGATCTTTCCATAAATATGATTTTTTTAAAAAAAAAATTAATTTATTTTCGCATATCATAAACTAATTAATTTTGAATGTGAATCATAATTAGTATGACAACATTCTCAAAAATGCTTGTGGAATAATGCACTAGAAACAGTATTTTACTTGTTATAATGCCACTGCTTGTTAGATCAAAAACATATCGTCATCGTTGTTTCTTGATCCTGAGTGTCATGATTGTGTCTTTTTTCACCAAAGCTCATGCTTTATTTGCCCTGTTTTCCTTCTGAAAACACAGAGCTTTAGTGGGTATTATTTACACCTTGTGATGAAGTCTCTCTGTGAACTCAAGCTCTCCTTACATGTAGAGACAGACAATAATATACGGGACAAATAGAATTAATTATAATGCCAGCTATGAATATTAATGCATGGTACATAATCTTACATTTTAAGATAAGTATTCTTACTCAAGACTAACAATCAGTATCTTCTTTTTCTAATGATGTGGCTCCCTAATCTCTTTTTAACAGCAGTGCTGCTAATGAATGTGAAGCAAACCACCACATTATTCAGAGAACAACTGTGCCTTTGTGGTCTGAACAGTAATGGAGCCTGATATGTCATAAACCAGATTTTACTGAAGATGAGAAGAAAGATGAGGAACAATGCATCCCTAGGTCAATTCCTTTGATTACTGATATCAGACACTAGGTCATAAGTGATGTCATGGCTCTGGTGAATTATCATGGTAAAGATTTCTGGAAGAAGATAAGAGTTGCACCACTCCTTGACTATCCTAATGATAGTATGAGTTGAGAGAATCATATATTACATGGCAATAGCACTCCCTATATGTCATTTCAGGTGATGTGAGTGGCATCCTGCCTATGTGACGAGGTTCATCAGGGGACAGAGTGCAACTCTCCAATAAAAGAGACCTGCACAAACAGAACAATCTTGCAATAAAAACACTCCTATAATACTCCCAAGAAGATAAAAGATAATATAATATCTACAGCACCAGTAGATATGCATCTAGAAACTTGACATGAGTTGAGTTCATTTTTCCAAACAGTATCCTCTTTTTTATTCATTGTTGCTTGATAGGAAACCTGCACAAAATGAAAATTGATACTTGCCAAGTGTCAGACTGTTAGACAAAATGCCTGAGAAGAAAAAAAATCCAGAAATTAACATAAAATTCTTGGGAAGTAAGTAATCATGAGCTTATTTTTCCATTTAATTACAAACTAATATTTATGTGTAAAACAGGTAGGTTTAATTGTCCATCAGTATACTTTTCTTTTGCTGGAGATGGGAATATGACTCTGCAATGAAAGGAAATGAAGGTGTGGCTCACTATTACACCTCCTGAAAGAGTTTTTCTGTTTATTGCTATGTGTATCACAGAACAAAATAACATACATTCAACATTCAACATAGATGCAACATTCAACAACATTCTAAGTTAAGAAGAAACCAGCATGGCTGAGTTGAGACCTTCTGGACAAACTAAAAGGCAGTGGAAGCAGGAAAGGGTATCCTGGGAAAAGTATAGGGATGCTGCCTGGATGTGTAGGGATGAAGTCAGGAGGGCCAAGGTGCAGCCAGAGCTAAATCTGTCAAGGGCTGCAAAGAATAATAAGAAGGGATTCTACAGGTATATGAACCAGACAAGGAAGGTTAAAGAAAGTGTATTCTCCCTAATGAGCATGGATAGAAAGCTAGATAGGAGGAGAAGGCTGAGATTCTCAATACCTTTTTTGTCTCAGTCTTCACTGGCAACCTACCCCCTCACAGCTCCCAAGATGAAGAACCACAGGATGGGGACCAAGCAGACTAAGTCCTTCCTATTGTAAGTGAAGATCACGTTCGTGACCACCTGAGGAACCTGGACATATATAAATCTATGGGAACTGATGAGATGCATCCCAGAGGCCTGAAGGAATTCCCTGGTGTAGTTGCCAAGCGACTCTCCATGATATTTGAAAAATCATCGCGGTCAGTTGAAGTGCCTGGTGATGGGAAGAAGGGAAACATTACACTCATCTTAAAAAAAGATAGAAAGCAGGACCCTGGAACCTACCGAATGGTCAACCTCACCTCTGTGCCTGGGAAGATCATGGAACAAATCCTCCTAGATACCCTGCTAAGGCACATGGAGGACAAGGACGTGATTCAAGACAGCCAACATGGCTTCACCAAGGGCAAGTCCTGCCTGATCAACCTACTGGATTTCTAAAATGGAGTGACTGTGTCAGTGGACAAGGGAAGAGCGATGGATGATATCTGTTTGGACTTCTGCAGGGCCTGTGACACAGTCCACCGCAACAACCTTCTCTCTAAATTGGAGATACATGGATTTGATGGATAGAATGTTCAGTGGGTAAGGAATTAGTTGGATGGTCACACCCAGAGGGTTGTGGTCAATGGCTCAATGTCCAGATGGAGAGAGATAACAAGTGCTGTCCATCAGGGGGCAGTGTTGGAACCAGTGCTCTGCAATATCTTCATCAATGTCATAGACAATGGCATTGAGTGCACCCTCAACAAGTTTGCAGATGACACCAATGTGACCCTATGGGAAGCCCGCTCTGGAGCAGGTTGCTGTAGCCCGTGGAGAGAGAGAAGCCCACAGTGGAGCAAGTTGGCTGGTGGGACTTCCGTGACACCACAGGAGACTCACACTGGAGCAGTTTCCCCTGAAGGACTGCACCTAATGGGGAGACTCATGTTGGGGCAGTTTGTAATGAATTGTCCCTCATGAGAGGACTCAGGCTGGAGAAAAGATTGTCTCCCATGAGAGGGACCCCACAATGGCTGAGGGGAAGAGTGAGGAGTCCTCTTCTGGAGGAAGAAGCAGCAGTGGAGATGACATTGGATGAATTGACAGCAACCCCCATTCCCTGCCCCTCTGCACTGCTCTGGGGGAGGAGGTGGTTAAACTGGGATTGATGTTAAACTCAGGAGGAAGGGAGGGATGGGGAGAAGGTATTATTTTTTTTAAAAAATCTAGTTTTATCTCTCACTACTCTTCTCTGGTTTGATCTTTAATAAATTTAAGTAATTTCCCCAAAATCGAGTCTCTTTTGCCCAGGACGATAGATGTGAGTGATCTCCCTTTCCCTATCTCAAACCACGGGCCCTTCGGTATACATTTTCTCCCTCTGTCTGGTGGAGAAGAAGAGGTGCTAGAGAGTCTGTGTAGGCTCTTGGCTGCTGGCCAGGGTCAAATCACTACATTCATAAAAAGAAGAACTGTACAAGATATAGGAAAGACCTCCTCAGAAACTTCCAGCTTGAGAGCCAATCACTTTTAATGACTTTCTGAGCACATCTGATAGTTCTGCACACGTGTAATAGTAATCATACTAATCTTATCTTTTGTTTATAAATGTCATGTAAAGCAGCTTCAAAAGATTTTATAAATTCCAAATATCTAACCAAGGTACATATTTCTCCTCCTTTATCTGTAAGGTCATTACCCTGTCACAGAAAGGAAATTAGATTATTCTGACAAGCTTTTTTTTCTGAAGAAATCTACGCTGGCAGTTATTCCAATCTTATGTTATCTCCAGGTGCTTATAAAGTGTTTGAATATTTTTTCCAGCTTTTTATAAAAGGAACTAAACCTGATTGCCTATAATTCTCTATTCCTACTTTTTCATCTTTTTGGAGATGAGAACTGTAATGTTCTCCAAAAAATTCTTAATTGTTTATGAATTCTCTAAGTTTTCAGCAAGTCTTTAAAGTTTTCTGAGTAAAATTCAACTGGACTATCTAATGTAAAACTTCTAACTTACATTAGTGATCTTTAATGTACTTTTCCTTCCTCCAGACTGAATATTTACCCCTTCCTTGGTGATTATGTATCAGTCATTCTTTTTAACAAAATCCAAGTTAAAAAGAACACTAAACACTTAAATATTCTTGATATCACCATCAGTTCTTCCTTCCCCGGATCAGCTTTTCCCTTTTTCTTCATCTGGATACTAACATGCTTACTGAATGTCTTCTTGTTGCTCTTTATGACACTTGCCCATTGTGTCTTATCTTACATCTTGGTCTTTTAAGATATTTTTTTCCCATTCATGTTTGTCTTTAACAATGTGAACTCTCTTTCTGTGTTCTGCATGTTACCTTCATGCAATTGAAATTACTGAAGAGTCAATACTTTATTAAAGATGATTCTTTTTCCGTACTTTCTATCCCTCTCGTATTTAAATAGTCTGTGACTACACTTTTAATATGCTTTCTGGATTAGACTGCCAAATTTCTTCTTCTGTAGGCTGGCTTCTCACAGAATGCAGGTTCTCAAAATTTGTAATTATTGATGTAATAAATTTTTATATTCCATATTTATTTAACTTAAAGCTTAGGAGTCAGGAGTTTTCCCCAAAGGAAATCTAAAAAGATAGTTGAAAGCATTTTACTTTTCCCTGTTTTGTGAGCTTTCACCTATATCTAACAATCATTCAGGTGTTTTCATCTAATCATAGAATCATAGAATGGCCTAGACTGGAAGGGACCTTAGAGATCATCTAGTCCAACCTCCCTGTTTTGGGCAGGGACACCACCTCTCGACTAGACCAGGCAACACATGGGGACCGAGCGGGAATCGAACCCTTGACCTCGGTGTTGGTCCTTGTTGCCAGCACCACGCTCAAACCACTGAGCTAACCGGGCCTCTAATTCCCACATAAATGACAAATTAAAACCAAAAGCTTCATCATACCAACTAGTATTTATAGTCCAGACAAATACAGACACACCCCAACAGTATTATTCAAAGTATCAGCACCTCAAATACAAGCCTAAACTGAGGACATTTGCTATCTGGTCTGAAAATTAAGTAATTATTTAAGCATGCTTACAAGACTCTTTTGAGTGTTTCCCTTGACTCTAGCTCAATCTCCTTCCCACAGAAAACTATTTTCCCAACACCACACTGTAACCTGCAATGGACTCCAGTACTCACTTTCATGATTGGAAAAATCGCCTTCGTACAGCCCGTCACTAAAGGCCATATTCCAGACAGAGAGCAGATCGTTGAGGGCTGGTATATTAGCACCGCCGGTATCAGGCATCCACCACTGTCTTGTGTTTTCATCCCGTACTATTGCAGAACATAGTCTGGATCTCTCCTTTTCTCTTTCTGTGACACATTGTAATTTATCATCATTTTTCTCTTAATCGTAGCTATCCAGACATACTGACTTAAGGGCCAAGAGATCTTCAAAAGTCTATGTTCCTTTAACGTTAAATGAATATGTGCAGTTGTTATATATCCTTTTTTGCATAAAAATTACAATATAAATTTTTATTTCTATATTGAATACTTGTACGCAAAGACCTGACACATAATGAGTTCTTCACCATTTTTTTAGCCAATTGTTTGAGCTAAACCAGAGAACGTTAATTTCGTCCTTTGATAAGTTAATTTTATTCTTTATTTCCGAAGGTAACTTGAAGATAAAAGAAAGCTCAGGAAAGTGAAGGTTTACCCTAACTTTCTGATGACATGTGAAAACTCTAAGTTATGTGTAGCTGACATCTGTACTTATGCTGTGATTGGATTTATATTGTGTCTGTCTTGGCCAGGACACAGAGACTGAGAGGAAAGGGAAAAAAAATATCTGAATTGTAGCTTCATGAAAATGAAACAACAGTTGAAGGTTATCTTATCCAATTCAGAAATTTCTACTTCAAAACGCAACATATACTTGACCTAGAAAATGTGTTCTTTGTCAGATAACCATATGGCTTACTCCAAAACTACTTATAAAGAGGGGGTACTGCTACAAAGAATTAATCAAATACGATACTCACAATGTAATACGAATCACAATAAAAATCCTGAATAGCTATTGTAGTAAAAGCAGGGAAATGGAACTCGAAATAAACAGTGCAGATGAGAACATATCAGTTAGCTTGAATAGATGGGAGCTTACAAGTTGAGGAAGAGTGACCAAATACAATACCTATTCAAGGACTATTACATGTAAATGGAAAGTGTCTCCCTAAAGCCAAGCATATCTATTTGCCATATGAGTGAGAAGCAAGAAATAAATAGCTTTGTCACCGTAAGATATTTTGTATTCATAGTTCCTAAGTTTCACCACTGTAGGTTTCTTAGGCATCTAAAAACATGGTTGAATTCAGATTGTAACCTTACTTCAGCATGGGTACTAATCTGTCTCTATTCTGTTTATGTTTTCAGTAGACTTGTTCAGCATGCTTTCCTATCGCGGAATCTGTTTTTTTCCATATTTTGCAAATGACCAAAAGATACAACTGCTACTGGAGTTTAAGGACAATCTATTAGAAAGAAATATGGCCAGACACTGTGATTTCATGATCTCTATTTGAAACAAAAGTGTGTGAGTTTTTGTTGCTTTTTTTATTTTTTAATACAGTATATCTTTTTGTGAGAGGAGGTAGGACAGACATGGAATGAAGAGGAATATCCTTATAATTGACTTTCTTAATTGCTGGCAATGCAACAGATACAGGCACAAAACCATGGGGACACTTGCAGCCTCAAATTCATGCTCTCTACTTAAATGGTTGATATTTTTGAACAGATCTCTACCCAAAAAAACGAATTTATCATTGCAGCCCAAAGAGACATCCACATAGCCATCTTTAAGCGACTGAGAAAGGGAAGTAAAGATACTGTATTTCTGAAGAATAACCTAGTCTTAAATATGGATTAGCAAATAGTGGAATACTCTGGCTGTTGATCTGCTGCATTTATGCTTCAGCGGCTTCACAGCTATTTTATATAAGTAGCTTGATTAAAGCTGCTGCACAGTAAGCTGATTCATGTTACTTATACCAGATAATAAAGGAAAGTAAATTTATTTTCTTAATATTGTTCATCCTTAACAGTGAACATTAGGGAGTCATCAGTCTGCAATGTGGTTTGTTCCATTTTATTGCCAACCTGTATCTCCCTTTAGTGAACTTTCACAGGACTTTGTGGTGCCAAACAGGAACAAATCTCTTATACACAAAATTTTATTTAAGTGAATTCTTTTTGGTATGATTTCTTAGAGTACTCAAACATCGTAAGAGAAGGCAGATGCTTTAGCAAAAATAATGTTTACAAAAATATCTTCTTCAAAGTAATAAAGATAAAAAAATCTTTTCTGACTTTCACTTGATGACTGCAGTACATGTTATGGAGATAATATATGTTTTATTTTCTGCTGAGTAAATTATACAATTTTTTTGAAAGATATCAAAATACTAAATTTATCTACATTTTCTTGTAACCTCTGAAAATTTGCAAAACAGACCAGGTGAAAAACTGAAATATGTAAGCTCATCACAATGACATATATATGGGACAGGAGGACAAAGCATACAGAAATTTATGACTATATATATGCTATACTTTGACTCAGGATAATGAACTTACCTAAAATATATAGCTACATGCTGAGACCCAGTTGTGAAAATATTTCGCTTGTGCCCAATACTGGTTTGGTTTCCAAGGCTCACTCCCTAGAGTAAGGAAGACATGTAGAGGAAACATATACTATGTAACTACAGCCAAAAGCAAAGGCAGACAATTGTAATTTATATTCATATTTGATGCATATTGTGTGATAGAAATTTTTTCTTTAAAAGAGTTTGCAGTCTCATTCAGAAAGGATACAAAATTCTTTCACAAGACATTATCCAAGTCATTGTCATCTGGATGAAGGAAAAGATCTCATGAAAACAAGGCTTCTTACAAACTTTGTCACAGAGAGAAAGACTGCCAATAGTGCCAAACTATGGAAACACTTTCAGTTAGGTTAATCTGATTATTTTAGATGTCTACACCAGGAAAACATAATTCACTTGCTGCAAGTGTCTGTATTTTTCCACTTGATGTAAAAAGAGTCTCACACAAGTAGCTGAAGTTTAATCATTTACGTTGTCTAAATCAGTTAACTATTTGTCTGAACACAAGATAATTACAGATGTGTATGAGCATTCTTAATAAAGAGAATAAATTTAGAGGCAAAAAATGTGCCTGAGTTAAGCTTTGAGATCCAAGACCCTTCCCAAGGCCACATATTCAGCCAGTGAAGCTGGAAATACAGTTTAAGAAGCTACCATGACACATACTTCGAAGACTATGTACCTAAGCTGGCTTGTTGGATGGTGTAGCCATTTTTTTATCCCACATTAAGAACTCAGGTATATTACCAGCCAAGGTGTCCGTGAAAATATCTTCCAGTGTATCACCTGTCAGCATCCTGGGGGTTGGGATGTAACTGGATTATGATTAGTCTTTTCCCTTCCCTTCCCTTCCCTTCCCTT
>NW_009709704.1:0-10011 GCF_000703405.1 Apaloderma vittatum
GGGGCGGGAAGGCCCTCACATCACACCTCTGCAGCCCAGGAGTGCAGTGTGGCCGTGCGGCGTAGCTGTCACCCTTGGCGCTGTCCAGTCTGCTTCTCTGTTCAAGCTATTCTGCCTTGCTCCTGTTGGAAATGTCATTACTCTGTTGGTTTCTGTGATGATGAAAATTTCCTGTTTAAGCCAGACCTTGCGGAGCTTTTGGCAGGTGTTAATCAATCGTTTCTCCTTAAAATGGGCTTTAGGTAGAGGTCTTACTTATCGGCGTTCTAGGGTTGGCTGTGCCTAGTATCATCAGTTTCTGTCTTCCCTGAAATTCAGGGATCACACTTAATTGGCCTAACCTACAGGTCCACAAAGCTATGCAGGTGCCACTGGTATGAGCATTTTGCTTTAAAACTGCCCCGTTAAGAAAGTGAGCATTGTTCAGGGATGAACTGCTCTATCAGTGATAGCAATGTGTTACAACTTTTAATATATTTTTCTTAAGAATTATGTTAAGATTGCTGCAAGTTTATGCAAGTGTGCTGGAGAACTGGACATTAAGAGGCTGGATATCTAGCTCACATCTGACTAATGGTTTTTATGCTGATTATAGATTTAGGTAAAGCTTAGTCTTACAAAAGGAAATTTATTGAAAAATTAGATGAGAGGAAAAAAATGCACTTTTGTCTTCTTTGCGCTATATAGCAAATTTTTAAAGTATGTGAAACACAACGGGTCTGCCATGTAGGTACATAAATGCTAGTGGTAATCCTAGTAGCTATTTGCAGACTAAACTACTAGCTGCTTACAGATGCAGTTTGTTTACTGGGGGTAACAGGGTTTTAAACTGACTCCCCTTCTACTTCTCTATTACAGTTTGTTTCTAGGAGCAAAATGTAGTACTGTGTAGAAAAAGGCGGTAACATTAGTCTTGGAATTGTACTTTAGCATTTATTATCACCAGGTTTTGTAATTACAGGCATGTAGCTGAAAGCTACAGTTTTTTTTCCTTACTTACTGATTTAAAGAGGTTGCAAATTATGTGTAAGTCCGTTTGCTTTCCTTCTTTTCGCCACTTCTTTTTGACTAAAAGACTAAAATTAGTAAGAGTGTTACTCTTTTTCTTTATAAAACCACTGAATAGCACTTTAGCTGAAATTCTCTACTCCCTGATCTCTTGCTGTCCGTGTCAGAGGAGAGAACGTCCTGAGGAATATCTTCTTGTCAGCACCGTCTTATTGACCGGCATTTTCATCTCCTCTGGATTATGCCCAGCCTTTGTTGGAGAGAAGCGAAGAAAAATATA
Organism: Apaloderma vittatum; assembly: GCF_000703405.1. Classification (NCBI taxonomy): domain Eukaryota; kingdom Metazoa; phylum Chordata; class Aves; order Trogoniformes; family Trogonidae; genus Apaloderma; species Apaloderma vittatum. Next base: position 1,289 of record NW_009709704.1, read on the forward strand.
GACTAATTGACAGTTCTGAGGTGCTTTGCCTAGGTTATTGTGCCATAGGTTATACGTGTTGTGGTAGGTTGTTTGCTGTGTTCTTGAGAATATTACCTTTTGAAGGTACCATTTCTATTTGAGAGCTGTGGAGAGCTGAAGGAGCATCTTTTGGGACATGGTATTTTCTGAGAAGTTTAGTTTCAGCTTAAAAAGGAATTAACTTTATCATTATTAAGGCTGTAGCTCTTAGGGGAATGCTGAGTGTCATCAGATAGGTACCCATTTTCGGGTTTTACCTCCTTGTCTCACTCATCTTCACCTTTCTTTTCTGTAGCAGCAAGCTCCAGCAATGAACAAGGAGAGAGAAGCTTGGGTGAACCGAATTACTGCTGTTCTTGCTGTGCCCTGAAGGGCTTGCCGAGTGGAGAGATTTTTCCTCTTGTGTTGAAGGAGGTTATAAAGGAGCATCTTCTCTTTCTCTGTTCTCCCTTCCCCCAGCCAGCTGGATGGTCATTCTTGTGCTGCTACAGTACCGAGCGTTTCTCTTGCAGCTGGAAAAATGCTGTGTCATTCGCAGGAACACAAGCACAGTTCTTCTCACCCAGGGGTCTCGGACACAGGAATTGCATAGAATCCCAAGACATAGGGACAAGTGTAGCTTGTACGTAGGCTAACAGCTTGGTATGAAACTCCTGTGCCTGGATGTGTTGAATAAATTAAAATTTTCAGCAAACGATTTTTTTTGTATTCTAAATTTTCCTCTTCCTAAACCAATCTAAGCGTTGAAAATCGAAGAAAACAATGATGTCACTCTTGACTGACCTACATGAAAGGAGCAAAGGATGCAAAAGAAATTCAAAGAAAGTCCAAACGTTATGTTCTATACATTTGAGCTCTTCGAGTTTTTTCCCCACATCCTGTAAAGGGAGACTTAGTTTACCATTTGGTTCTTATTGAAGGCCAGTTGTGTTTGTACCAGCATATTATAAACCATACATGCTAAAGGAGTCCTTGTTTAGAAAACAGCTTTTCTGGATCCACAAAAAGGAGTCGGAAGGTGGGAGGTGATAGCTGAGTCAGTATATTTAAGTACTATTTGTCTTTCCTTGGCAGTGATTCTCTCCACAATTTTATTAGCTGGATTATGCTGTTAACCCAAATTTTCAAATCTCATAGTTGAAAGGGCTGTTATAAAAAATGTGCTCCCTTGAAGATGGATGGCACTGAATTAATAGTGAAGCAGTGATTTTAATGTTAATTCTTCAATGCACATCTATTAATGTGAACGTTTTCAGTGTTGTTTTTCAGAAGAGCAAATATTTGGCAGGGGGGCAGAAATGGAATGTCTCCTGAAATTCACGTGGTAAGAGGAAAAAAAAAAGAATCTTCTAAACTGTGATATTTTCAGTCTTGGGGAAGGATTTGCCTCTTGGTGCAAATGGTTCCGTGCCAAGAATATTAACATTTTTAATTTGAGGTAATGCCCTCCAAGCTTGAAAGATGGATGTAAATAAAATGTAGGAGGAACCGTAGTTTAAGCTTAACTTCAAAGATGCATAAAACTTCCGTTTAATTTTCTCTTCTCTACCAAGTCTCACAGTACAGATGTGGATCTGTTCTAGACTGAAGCATGACTGATGTCTACTCTATGAATGAGATGGGGAGAGAAGTGTAAGCTCACAGCTACCTGTGAAAATGAGCTCCCTCTTTAAATTAATTTGGTGTAGCATTTGCTGAGATTACTTATAGCTATGCCTTGACTTGATATTGTCTGAACATAGGGATTATTTCAATCTGTGCTGCTTTCTTCTCTCTAATTTTTCAAATTCCAAATTAATGAAAAGTTTCTATGACTCTCCTGACTTTATAATGTTTTATAAGTACATAGAACTAGGAGTATCTCTCATCTGGGTACGTGAATGAATCTCACCCAAACTAAGGCACCTGTATTTAATCAGACTGTCTAGATTCCCTTAACAGACCGTGGAGATGCAGTCATTCATGGTTAGAGTGTGATGCCATTGACAAAAAGAGTGGGCATTTGCTTTAAATGAGATGGGTTGCAACTGAGGACCGTTCCCTGCGATCAGAGGCTGGGGCGACTCGCCTCGCCTTTCCTGATTATCTTAGTGACCCTTTTAGAAGCTGTGGATCAGAAGCTGCACGTAACTGGACTAGACTACAGAAGCCAAGCTCTTCAGACTTTCTCATGTAAATTCTCAGTTCCCCTGATGAAACCAGTAACTTCCATTCCGCCTGCTCCAATCTGAGTTTTTCTTGAGGACAGGTGACCAGGGCTGAAGATGATATTGCAGGAAAAGCCACACCATCCTGGAACATCACTTGCTCTTTATCACACCAGTGATTCATAATGTCTTGTGATATACTCATGTATCTGAATTGTAATCTACTTTAATAATTTCCAAATTAATGACTCCTTCACTTACATCAAGACTTTGCATCTGCTTCTGTTCAGTTTCACCCTATTTCTGCTGTCTCAGCTTTCAAAAACTTTTTGTGATACTGTAATCCTCCTCTCTATCAGCGACGCATTTTAGCTTTTTGCCATCAGTAAATCTCCCTGGCGACTTCTGTTTCCTTTTTTTAATTATCAAACTCACTGGTGAAAATGGTAAACAAGGCAACTTTCAAGACATTTGCAATTTCTAAATAAGTTTACTGAAACACTTGGATCAAAGGGATGCAGAACTATGGTGACAGGAGAACAATTTCATCAAGGGAAGGAATAGGCTGTACCTGTCATGGGAACAGATTGAATTTTAAATTTACCCTCATTGTTTACAGAACATTTATTATTCCTTGAATTCTGAATCTGAAGAAAAACTTTCCTTTCATTCCCAGGGAGGAAGCATTTATTTTTGACACTCCCTTTTCAGAAGTTAAAAGCTGAAGTACTAATCGTTCTACCTCAGCTGTCACACATCAACCGTACAGGACAGAGAGGAAGCTGGGACTTGGCTTTGACCCCAGAAATCCAATGTTGTCTTTTGGTGTTGACACCATCACTGAGGTGTGTGTGACAGATCCATACGCTAGTTCTTTTCTTACAGCGTGCAGTTCGTCTAGAGATGTAGGTGAGCTGGCTCTGACCGCTGTGAGGTGCAGTCCCACGTCTCCTGGAGAGCAAGTTTGTTGAGATAGCACTGTATCCAGTAAATGCACCGCTCTGCAATGAACTCTCCATGTCTCAGGGCTCCTGGCTTCCATCATACAAGGATGATTAAGTGTATTATTAGCTGTTGCTTACATCTGCTTGTGCCTCAAGACTTGGTTTTCGTTTGGGTTTTTTTGTTTTGTTTTAATCTAGACCTGAGAAGTCTGAAAACATTTCAGTTCTTCTGAATGTTCTTTTGTCCCTTACACTGACTACGTTTCAAACCAATATGTTCAGTCTGCTTGGGATAGAATGATACGTACCTGGAAACAACAGCAGCATGTTAAACTAACGGGGTTTCTGCATTTATTTACTTTTTTCTTTTATATGTGCTTTGATACTGCAAACCACAGTACGGTCCTAGTTGAAGCACTAAATAAGCTTAAGTTAAACCTTCTTCACACAAGGGTTTGATTCCAATAAGTAAACTGCAGAGAAAGGTTTCTTTATATGTGTTTGTTATTCATGAATGGTGTGATTTCTTCCTACTTTTTTATAGTGCCATAGTAGGCAGTTAACTTCATATTAAGAGTGAAATTTTGAGGAAGGTGATGATATTTTTGGTGATAAAACATCATGTCAGCTGAGAGCTGCACTGCAAAATACGTATTGAGTTTTTGCCAAGGATTATTTATTTTTTTGGTAAAAGTTTTACAAAATACCTGCTCCAATAAACTCGTAGACATTTGTATTTCTGATCAAGTTGCATCGTCATTTCTTCCTGGCTTCAACTGTGAGCAGCTTTGAAAGCAAAGGTTTCAGAAATTGTGTAAAAGCAACATTTTTCTTCAGCACAAACTTCTTCAGTATGCTAAGTTCAGAGAAGTGGATTTCTATGAGCGCGTGACTCCCGTAGCTACAGACGATTTGTATTCCCTTCCAGCATCAGTAACAAACCCTTTCTTCTTCTCCCGTTGCCTTTCCCTTTCCAGATCCAGCTCTGGGATACGGCAGGCCAGGAGCGCTTCAGAAAGAGCATGGTGCAGCACTACTACCGGAACGTCCACGCCGTCGTGTTTGTGTACGACATGACAAACATTGCCAGCTTCCACAGTCTGCCCTTGTGGATTGAGGAGTGCAAACAGCACCTCCTTGCCAACGACATACCGCGGATTCTGGTCGGAAACAAATGCGACCTGAGGAGCGCTATTCAGGTGCCGACGGACTTGGCCCAGAAGTTTGCCGATACTCACAGTATGCCGTTGTTTGAAACCTCTGCCAAAAACCCCAATGACAATGACCACGTGGAGGCCATTTTTATGACACTGGCTCACAAGCTTAAAAGTCACAAGCCATTAATGCTCAGTCAACCCCCAGATCGCGATGAAATACATATAAAGCCGGAACCAAAACCTGCCATGACCTGCTGGTGTTAAATCCTGTCGTTACGTCAGTTCTCACCTTGTCGTGTTTGCAAGTGCTTCAGAATTATGATCTTGGCAAAGTTCCAGGTTTTGGTAGCAATTATAGCGAACTTCTTTGGCACTTTAATGTGGGTTTTGTTTTTTTTTAATTTCTAGTGTAGGTGTGTCCATCTCATGTTCTTGCACTTTGTAACTGTAGTTTCTAAATTAGTCCAGTTTCACTATAAATATACAGGAACGTAAACATTCAAGTGAAGTTTTAACCAAGTAATTCTACTTGAGCTCTTGCTGCCTGAAATTGTTTTCATCACTTGTGGTGAGGCTATAAATAATAAGCCAGTTTACTAACATTTTTGGTTGCTGCTCACACTGGAATAATGTAGGAGAAAAAGTGTTTTGTGACAGCCAAGTAGCTCGATTTTTGGGTCAGTCGGTGAGATTTTGGGCATGTAAAGGAATATTTGGTGAGTGCTAGCAAATTTCTAAGCAAGCTCCTTTTCATTTGAAAAAACAAAACCCAGGACTGTGGGATAAAGCTCGGGCTGTCAGCATAGGTGCAAATTGCTGGCTTGTGGCCTGTCATTCCACCCTATACTTTGTCTGTTTCTTCATGGCCATGGTAAGAGAGTTGGCAAACTTTTCCCTACCTCCAGGCAATTATTTGATACTTAAAACTTTGTTATTTTTTCATAATCAGCATGTAAAAACTAAACTATGCATTCCTCCTTCTGGAAAGTACTGTAGCACAGCATTTGGAGTAAATTTGGGACTCTAAACCCTAACTTCTCTGACCTTACTAAAACTTAATGAGGACTTGTTTCTAAAGATGCCATATTTGAAAGCTGAGTGCCCCAGGGTAAGTAAAAACACTTAAGTAAATAAAAGATTGAGGGAAGATGGCAAAAGCAGGCCAGTTTCCAAAGACGGGGATGTCAGGGTTTTAGTGATGAGAAATGCTTTTTACAGCCAATGTGGTAAGATATTTTAGGGATGGAAATGCTTAGGACAAAATGTTAGGAATATGAGACTGCCTTGAAATACTTTCCCAGTACAAAATAAATTAGATCTTGAAATACGGAGAAAAATCTGCCAAGTACAGCATCTCTTAGAGATTTTTGAGCTGAAACCTGCTTGTGCAGTGTCTCAGCTCTACGTGGGCCATCCTTGGCATTGCTAATGCGACTTAGGAATGTGTTGGGTCAGGTGAGGGAATTTACTCCTCTAGAATCACCTTCTTCTGTGTTCTCATAACTACAACCGGTTTATTCCACTTGTCTGAAAATCAAGTTTCGTAGTAAAAATGGTGCTAGGTTGCACGTAATTGCATAAAGCGAAATGTAAGCCGTAGAATGCAGTCTATGACTTCGTTCGCATGCTGTGTCAAACAGTGTTTCGTGACTTAGTTTTTCAAGGAAATGAAGTATAAATGAGGATTTTTGATTTGCAATTGTAGCGTGTGATGCTGATTGGAAACTCAATGGAAGAATGGCCCTCCAGTGATCACGTTAGAAACAAATTATTGAAACAAGATAACTAATACTGTTTAAACTATTGCAATGAATAAGATGCAATTCTATTCGAAGTTATACTGACAAAAGAAAAATGCAGTGACTTTTTTTCTAGATTTAAAAAGAGCATTCAATCGGGTCTAATATGATTAAGAAGTTTAAAACAGAATCTAAACAGAGAGGTAATATTTTTTTTTCCTACATAAAGCTGCTACAACTGTGACATTAATTTTGTTTAGGAAACATTTGTAAAAGGGAACTTTTGTATTTGCTCTGAACGCTACATGACTAGAATTTGGGTTACAGTCCTTTCAGAAACAATCACCTTTCTAACACTAGTGTCCTTAATGATTTTTTAAGAAAAAGATTTGTCTTAAATTTATGTGTATACTATTGTAAATAAATATGGTTTACAGTCCTCTTGGACAATTTGTTTTTCACTTATGTCCTTAAATCTTTTACTCAGAAGGATTCATCTTAACTATGTGTATAATAAGTATGTCAGCAATCATTTTTTTTTTTAATAAAATAATGAATGAAGAATTCTCAAGTCAGTCAGTCAGGTTGGGGGTTGAGGTAGGGAAAGGACGTAGCTACAATGTTACTGTTAAATCTGATATCTGACATCTGCAAATCCGTTAAGCTTTATTTGAATTATACACAATCTGTAAATAAGGGCCCTTGTGTCATTAAAATTGTGTGGAAACAATGTTTAAGTATGTAATTTTGTCTTCAGCACAAAGCATGTTTTAATGGTTTTGCCTTAAAGGTAATGTGGTCACTAATGCAGGATTCAGTACGCTTCCTGGCTCGCAGCGGTAATGTTCTGCCCACAAAATTGATGTCAAAAGTACTGAATACTTTGTATATGTATTTTCACTTTACCAAATTGTAAAGTTGAGTTATTTTGTATGTGTTGGGGGGGAGGGGGAGAACAAGACACAGTCCCAGAGACCTAATAAACTGGCTTTGCCACAAACTGTTCTCGCTTATTTTCAGTAATTATACTGGGAATGATGATACACTTTGGTGTGGTAAAATCCATAAAGAAAACTAAGCTGGAGAGAAAGAATTTCTAGTTTCTATATGTGTGGGCGATAGTTTTGTGAAAGACTGTCACAATACTTGGATGACTGTTGGTGCTTTCCTATGATGGCTCCTGAGTTGTTTTGAAGCATTTGAAGCACCCACTGCTGATTCAGAGGCATGGATTTATTTCTGATTGGAAAGTGATTCAACAGTTACCAAAGGAGGAATTGCTGGCCCTTGACTGTGTGGGGATACACCCCAGTACCTGAAGGGGACCTGCAGGGAAGCTGGGGAGGAGCTGTTCACAAGGGTGTGTAGTGCCGACAGGAAATGGTTTTACGCTGTAGCACAGTAGTTTTAGGTTAGACATTAGGAAGAAGTTATTTACTGTGAGGGTGGTGAGACAGTAAAAGAGGCTGCCCACAGAGGAGGTGTATGTCTTCTCTCTCCGTGGAAGCGCTGCTCCATCCCTGCAAGTCGTCAGGGCTGGGTTGGACAGGGCTTTGGGCAACCTGGTCTAGTGGGAGGTGTCCCTGCCCATGGCAGGGGGGTTGGAACTAGATGATCTTTAAGGTCCCTTCCAACTCAAACTCTTCAGTCATTCTGGGATTCTATAATTACATCAAGAGGGAGGGAAGGGACTTTTTACAAAAGTGTCCACCAATAGGACAATGGGAAATGGATTTGAGTTAAAGGAAAAGAGATTTTTATTGGATCTTAAGAAACAATTCTTCAGTACGAGGGTGGCAAGACTCTGGAATAAACTGTCCAGAGAAGCTGTGGATGCCCCCTCCCTTGAGGTTAAAGGCCAGGTTGGATGAGGCCTTGAGTAACCTGATCTAGTTGAGAGGCAGCCCTGCCCCATGACAGGGAGATTGGATTACATGATCTCTAAGGTCCCTTCCAACCCAAGTCATTCTATGATTCTATGATCAAACTGCTTATGAAAAAAGCAACTTTAAAATTCGAAAGGTGAGAGGCCAACATAGGAACTCTAAAGGTGTCCTAGTATTCATGCTGCGCATTACAGGGTTTTCTTGGTTTGCTTTTTTTTGGCATCTCATTTCATGACTTCATCACGACACTACAGCTAAGAAGCAGCAAAATACATGGGATTTTATGTGTAATGTAATCTCTCCAAAGAAACAAAAGGCTGATTCTTTGTTGTTATGGTTCACATTGCCCCTTTAGAAAGGTCACAGGCCAAAAAGGTACATAATCTAAAGTACATAGTTGTTAAAGAATTTGAAAGGTGATGTAGCTCCACCCTTGTCAATTTTTTCCAGCTGTATAAACCAATCATTTTAAACCACAGCTTTCCAGATATAGAGAGAATACATGAGGACCCCTGATGGAAGTAATACAGTTGACGTGAATATTATTGCTTCACTAAACTGTAGCTTAATGATCTAAAAATTCGTTAAGCTGTGACTTTGAGGGAAGGGAGCAACGTGGGACGTGCCACAAGAATGCAGGCAGGGGCAGCCCGGCCTCCTGCGCTCTCTCGGACCTTCAGCACCCTCGGCCGTGACCGACGGGGCTTTCCCACAAGGAATCGGCAAAACTGGGCAGCGGAAAGAGCCCCTCGGGGACTGTTCTCCCTCGAACACTTACGGAGCTTCGCATAAGGACAAAACCGCTCATTGAGACGCCCCCCCCATCCCA
>NW_009709705.1:0-574 GCF_000703405.1 Apaloderma vittatum
TCCAAGCACGGCGGGGCTGGGCTGCAGGGAGCAAGTCTTAGAGCTCAAATCTTATTACGGGCTTTAGCTTGATTTTAGCGGGCGGCGGGGTGTTTACCAGTCTTTGCTTTTTCGTTTCAAGTGTTCGTGTTCGTGGGAAAGGGATCAGCCTCCACACTCAAGCACCGCTCGGTGCAACCGAGCTCCGCAGGTGCTTGTAACCGTTCAGTGGATCCACCCCGTGAGCGGGAAGGGCTTCACCTCTTCCTTCTAACGTGTCTTAAGCGCGAACCTCGGGGCTGGAGTCACTGTTACTGAGAAGGAGAATCAGATAGTTTCAAGCCTTCGATTTTCTCCTTCTAATTTTTCTCAGAGTGGTCTGTGGGCAGCAGAGAAAAATACCAAACAACAAAACCACGAGGGAAGTGGGCATGGGACCCGCGGGCGGCCAGCGCGGCAGGGCTCTCCTGCAAGCACCTCTTCGGTGGCGCAAGGTGTCTTTTCAGAAATACTGACCAAAGAATCCCGACGAGTATTTCATCTGAAAAGGTCATTATCGGCTTTTTTTTTTTTTTTTTTTTTTTTTTTTTTTTTT
>NW_009709705.1:605-53943 GCF_000703405.1 Apaloderma vittatum
TTTTGCCCTTGAGCTTTTGTGCCTCTAATCCTCCTACTCGGTACATAACGATTGTACCAAATCCTTGCAGGCGATTTCACTATTTCTTTTTACTTCTAATAAGTTCCTCTGTTTTATGGTTCACTAAAGGTTAGGCAGGCTCAATGCTGAAAATTTTGCGGTGCTTAATCACATTTTCTAATTCAGTTACATAAAAATTAAGTGAATTAGATTAAAAATGCCTGGAAATTTGTTTCTCGGATGACAGCTGTGACTAAAACCAGAGTTCCTGCAGTAGTCTAATTTCAGGAAATTTTCCTCTTGTTACTACATAACTAGGGGTCGAAGAAGCAATTCTGCTCTGGAATGGCGAGATGAGCATCAATAACACCGTATGCCCACCCTCTCCCCGAAATATCCCATACAGGGAGTATAGGCACTGCGCTGTATGCTCGACTTGGCAGACTTCAACGGACTTCACCCAAGGGCTTGAAAGAAGAGAGAGGAGAAATCCATCTCCCGGGTGCTCTAAAAAGGCTGGCACTCTGAGAAGGCTGAGGATGCCCAGCCTCCCGCCTGGAGTTGCGAGTGGGGGGGGGGGGGGGGGAAAAATTTCGGTGTGGGGGGGAAGGGAGCGCCTCTGCTGCCCCGCGTTCCTGCTCCACAGCCCCGCTCCCTCCGAGGGCGCCGCTGAGGGAAGAGCCCAAACGCTGCCAGCGGCAGGAACCGGAGAAGAAAGGAAAAGTTTCCTTTCGGCGTGCCTGGGCGAGCGCAGCCTGGAGAAGCGGGGCGGGCACGCAGGGGTCCCGCGGGCTGCCGGCCCTAGGAGGGAGAAGGGGAGCTGTCGACTAGATCTGAGGGGTATGTGAAAAGCAAGTCTGTCGTCAGTTGGTGTGTATGTGCTCTATGAGTGGCTGCATGCTGTGAGAAAACGTATACAGACTGCACTGCCAGAAACAAAAACGAGAATCGCTAGGAAATTAGTACATTTTTACCATGCCGTGCCATGCCATACCACACCATGTCCGTTATTTACCAGACCTGGTAAATCTGGTGTGTTGTAGCTTCTTTTTTCCCCCTTTTGGCAGGTAGTACACCAAACTGGACAAGGAAGTAGTAGGGCCAGCTAAAATGGCCTGAGAACCTCTCTGGGGGTGGCAATATTACCGAAAAAGTCTCTCTCTATGGCCCCTTCAATGATCTGAGGTATCTTTAGTTCATCTGGTCTTACAATAGCATCTAATTTCCCTATTCTATAGACACGAAACTGAGTCATAGGGAGATCAAGTGGATTCCCTTTGCTCACCCAGGAAATCTCCAGTGGAGCTTTGAATCGATCCCAGATGTCCCAAGCACTTTTCAATCTCACTAACAATTGTTCCCATTTCCCTTCAACACCCTGCTGCACTCACCTTCTCCTCCTCTTGAAACAAGATAAACTGAAGAAGAGATGCTACATCTCCTTTTCTCCTTAGCCCTTCCTCTCATTTCTCAAGAGGCTTTTTACTGTGGGAGGTTGTTTTGGGATGTCCGAGGAGGGTTTGGGGTGGTGATCCAAATTCTGTATTTTCCAATCTTTTTTTCCTACCAAATCCTACATACAGTATTATTCTCATATCATTTGAAGATGTTTTGATAAGAGCAAGTCATTTAAAAAAAATCCTTATAAACAGGCAGAGAAAAACCCATTTTCTGTAGGAGTCCTAAGTGAGTCCTCTAAGATCTAAGCAGATGGGCCCTTTCTGGATGATAACTCCTACTGTCTTCTACTGACAGAACATCTACTCTTTCAGAAAAGTGTCACTTGGAAAAAAAATAGTGCTTGGGAGCTTCTTGAGGGTCATAATTAGACACAGGCAACTTGGGAGAAGTCAAGTATTTTGCAGTGGTTTTTGCAGGAATCCTAGTGCATAGCAGCTCCACATTTACTGAACCTTTTATCTTTGATCTATATTTTATCAAATACCTCTTGGTTACTCTTTGCTCTTGCTGTATGCTCTTTAATGTTCCACTTAACAACAACAAAAAAGGGATTATAATAATAAAATGGCAATATTTGGGAATGATGGAAAACCAGTTAGACAAGATCGAGCAAAGAGCAGAAGCTTGTCTGAAAGTTTATCTCACCATTTGTATATAAACTTGTGTGATGTATATATAAATCAAGTATTACCTAAAATATTTACATCATCTAGAGGGGAGAGATTTGGGAGGCTTTAGACTTGTTAGTTGCATTTGATTACTATTTTTAGCATGTAAAACTGAGCTGAAATTGACAGGCTAAGAAACCTAATCCTTAGATGAGAGAAATCTGCTTAGTTCTATGGAGGACTGCTTAGCATTTGCCAGATTTATAAGGTAATTGTATTTAAAAAAAAAAGAGAAATTACATCAGCAATAGAAATATAGTTTTACTTTAAAGAAAATAATAAGGGTTGTTTTAGGACTTGCATATTGTATCAGAAAAGAAAACTTCTACTGACTCATGAGCTCTGCCTTCTGCCTCACGAATCATTTGGTCTGCAGAATCTCCCTTGTGCATTACAGCTCATGTTCCTGTAGATGAGTTCAGAAACTCTGCTTTGATCCCATAGCCATTTCACATTGATCCATGAGTTTTTAGAGCTTATAGGGTAGATTGATGGAGCACTACCATTCAGCAGCCAACAGAACAGATTTTCCAACTTTCACAGAAGAGATAACAGAAGAAATGTCAAGAAAGTACACATGAAGAGTAAAAAATACAAATGAAAAATTATAGATGAACTTACCCTTCTCTATTCCTTTAATGGCATGATTAACATAATTCCAATTTCTGCTCTCAGCACCCTGTTGTGTTACTGAGTTCCACTGTCCTGTAAACATTCGTATTCCTCGATATCTCAATGTGGTTGGAAAAAATGGATGGTGTCACTTGCTGAAACTTGTCCCAGCTTCACTCTCTTTTGCAACTCTCTCTGAATGCTTCTTAGGAGAAATAAGAAGAAAACCATCAGTTCGTCCTTTTAGGTATGTGTTATTTCAGACTCACAGTCCCTATTTTATCATCTTTTTATTGAAAACCACAGTCCCTGTTCCATCATACCTTTAGCCTGAGTCAGTTCTGCAGACTCAGAAATGTGATGGTAAACAGAATAAAACACAGGCAAATATTTTGCAATTGAAAACTCATGATTTGCCTCCTGCAGCAGAAACATTTGGTAGAATAGTGCTTGTCTCTTCAGTTCCCAGGCTGTGGCGGGGCTACACAGGTGGAACAGGGGAGCCTTGATTTCTTCTCTCATCCTTTTTGAGCCCTGATTTCAGGTCACAAGTGTAGATCCTCAGAGCAGAGTCATTAACTGGAGTAAACTCCTGCAACAAGTAAATTATATTAACATGCCTACTATGTCCAAAATCTGTAAAGTCCTTCCTTATCCAGGTCGTACCATGATGAGCAAAAGGCCTGCAGGAGAGCGACCAACTCCAGTCTTTTCCCTTTGTTTATCATGGCATCTAGGAAAACTCCTATTACTTGTAGTTTAGTTCTATGTTTTCATATTCTCTGCTCCATCACCCCAAAGTGCAATTTCAGCTTCTCTAAAAGACTCCAAAGCAGTTTGAGATAGGCATTTTGTCCTCTAGTTATTTATGCTGTTTGGTATGTGCTTAAACTGCTTCATGTGCATCTGGTTGATATGCAACCGTCCTAGGTGTGTGAGTCCAAATTTCTTCTCATTTTCTAGCTTGGACATGATGTTTTTGCCATCCCACTCTTGATACCAGATACACGTATTATGCGATTGCTCCTCAGAACATCTGTGACTATGCAACCTTTAAGAGAAGCTTTAGTATTTCTGGTTTTCTTTCAAAGCAATTTCCTTTTAACAATTCACCTAACTTGTTTAAATAGTTTCATTCACCTTAAACCCCAGAAAATCACACAGTAATATGAATCTTGTCAGGAGGCAGGGTAGTTTCTGGTTTTGTCATGTTGAGTATTCTTTGGTATTAACAAGCTACCTGAAAATTCTTCTATTTCTACCAGCACTGTCATAATCTTCAATCTTCAACAAAGAATTAGATGATACTTTTATCACCAGAAATGTGTTCTTCTTCCTGCAGCCACAGCCTATTCCTCTTCTCTGCAAATCTAAAATAACCTCTATATATGTCAAGACTGTATGTCTTTAAGATGCCACATCATTAAGACCCAACTTCCCATCCATTTTCAGCCAGCTCTTTGCTTCATAAATTGACTTGTCTATATAAAATCAGATTTTCTATGGTGAACCTATGAAAAATTACATTTCATGATATTTTGATATACGTAAATTTCTCTAAGCTAATATCTAATTATCTAACTGGATATTAAGAACAGTCTTTCAAGCATTCATCCCTACATTTTCCCCATGCTTTTGGGCCTGTCACCTGTACTATGTGATACCTTATGGATGTTGATTTGCCTCTACCTATACAAAAGGCATACAAAGTGAAAATAACCTCCAGATTCCATTCAGATTACCTGTTAACAGTGGAACTCAAAAGTTAGAATGACAGCCTAAGAGCAAACTTGCCTGTGACACCTTAGCTTACTCTGATTCACTCTTGACACCCACCTCATGGAATTTGGCTGCGAGTTTATGAAAAGCTTGGGGAGTAGAAGAAGTTAATGATACTAATGGCTAGAAGTACATCTCCAGATGCAACCACGCTGTTAAAAGTCCCTTTGCCTTCCTGCTTGGTTTCTATACTGACTGAAAAACACCTATGAAGTATCAGAGAATTTAGCCCATTTATAGGTTTGTAACTGTATGATTATAATCATATGTACACCATAGCATCTGTGCTGAAAGGACTGGGATACTTGTCCAATTTTTCTTCAAAAATGCAAAGATCCTAGTTCTAGATTGTATGGCCAAATTCTTTTTGTGTTCCCCAGCACTGTCTGGAAGCTTGTGAGAGCAGACGTATCATTTCAGGATATAGAAAAATCCACGTCCGTTGGGCTGGAAGGCACATCTTAAGATGCTAATTATGCCAGGATAACTTTATCCCTTGAACTGACCTAATCATCACAAGTTCTTTATTTACCAGGCTGAAAAAAGCAACCATCTAAAAGCTACAGCAGAAACAAGCTAAAAATGCCTCAGACTCAAGCAATTACCACTATTGTCTTCATGGAAAAAGAGCTGAGAGAGGTTTTCTAAAACTGTCCATGTGTATACAGGACATAGAGTAATTGCTGTCTCTTAGCACTACTCTAATCCTAATGTATATTTTTATGGCTGTGAAAATCTATACTCACATTTAGTTTCCATGAAGAAGCCATAAAGAAGAAAGTATCAACCTGTTAGCTTTCCATCCTTAATAAATTAATTATTTTGGTCCTAACTCTTTTCAATATTAGTTATGGAAGAATTTTTGAGTTTTCGTGGACAGGAGACATACAGTCCCAAACTAGTTTATCATTTAGTTCAACTCCACAGATCACTAGACCAAACAATAAACTCCTACATCTGGTTTAATTGCCTTCTTAGCCAATACATCAAAAGCTGAGTATTCTTTTTTTCCCCATATGAATTGTTAAGAGCGTTCCAGTGAATGTAGCACCTCAGTCAATATATTACATTTTATTTAGTAACATAAATACATTCAATTAAGATTTTAAGGGATTTTGGGAGGCAAAGATTATCACAAAGGTAAAAGAGATTAACAGGCATAGCAACACCTTTGATAGTCGTCAGATGTGCTGTCATCATGTATGTGTACAATTATATTCTGCAATTTGTTTGGGCTTTTGAATCTGTACAGGTGAATGAAAGTGCTTTCTGCAGAAATGAGTGAAACATTCAGCCTGAGTGCTAAAACAAGTGATGCAATATTTTCATTTCTATTGAATTAATTTCTGTTTAACTGATATTAAAATGTTGCTGACTGTTGAACCTTAGAATCTTGAAATTTGCTAACCTTTGTGCTCAAATTATAACGAAGCATGAATTTATGAATTATTGATCTAGGTTTGAATCTTTCTCCTGATGACTTTCTCAATCGTGCAGTTGCATCAGTAGCTTCAAAGTAAAAAGACTGTAAATCTTTTCCAGTATGTAACTAGAGGATTTTTTATTTCCTAGTAGTAGTTTTGTAAAAGCTTTAAGTACAATTCCGTCTCCAATTCACAGACAATTTATTGTCTTACCTGAGATATTTTCTGGTTTAACAGAAAAATATTCCATAGATGTGGAATCACACAATGTCACATTAGAAAATTATGTCACGCACCACTAGGTGTAGAAAGTACAGCAAAGTTCATCTGTCACAGGTATTCTTATTTTGAGAGATGCTCTCTGGTTGCTTCTAGTGGCATCAGCTCAGGAGGGAAAATTTCCACGTGGAGTTTTCCAGGGTGATTAGAACTTCACATACAAAGGAACTTCTTGTCTATTGATATCACTCAGTGACTGTTGTCATTTTAAACACTGGGTTTAAAGGCCTTCGGAGTGAAAGGGCCGTAGCAGAGTTGGCTCAAGGAGGGTTCTCTCAGATCTTGCAACAAATATGTTGAATAGCATAGCTATGCTTCTTGCGAGAGTGGGCAGCATAAAGTGAAGCTGAATCCATAGCCCCGTCTTGGCTTCTATTCACTTAGGCACAGTGTTCCACCCAGAGTTTTATGGCTCCGAAAGCTCATCCTCAGCACAACATGTGGCCCAGGTGTCTGTGATTGAGCAAGGTCCAGGATCAGCCTCTCCCAAGCATCAACAAAGGCTGCATCTCTCAACTGTGGCTGACAACTGTCTGGCTAGGAAAAACTTACTTTTTGTCAGTATGGAAATTGAAAAGCTTATTAATATGCAGCTTGGTCATATTTTACTCCTAGCTATTTGCTATGTACACTACTCGGTAAATGACTATGTGTGCTCATAAGGTTGCATACAATTCTGCTGCAGAGTTTGTGCATGCAGTAAAAGATACCCAAATAAAAGTGTCCTGATAGAGAAAAGGTTACAAGGTTGCTCAGCAATGCATGTTGTACAAATTTAAGAATATGAAAATAAACCATAAGCAGGAATCACTAAAACAATTTCAGACTCCTTTCTGCCTTGTCCTCCAGCAGCTCCAGACGAAGCTGAACCCAAAGCAAGATCTCTCAGGATCTATCAAAATATAATGCATTTTGTCAGTTCCTCATGCTGTCTAGTGGCAGTAGAGATTACAGACAATCTTTTTATAAGTTTGAAAGAGATTGTTCTGCTGGGGACAGTTTTTCTTCAGACAGTCTTGATTACTAGCAGGAACACTGTAATGTTGGCCTCCACAGCCAGAGGAGAGACTGGCTATCTGATCCTAGAACTGTGTTTGCTCGACTTAGCTTTCCAGACCCACCTCTAAAATGATGCCCAGACGTGACCTTTAGCAGAGGAAGACTCTAGAAAAACTTTTCTTTGTTCTTTCTTGCTATCATCCTGTTTCTTAGGCACATCACCCAGAGAGATGAGATCATGAAAAAAACAGAAAATTGTGATTCGGGAGTCCTTACCCTGCTCTCACATCATATAATAGAAGGGAACGGCCAAGGACTGATTCACCATGGCCTCCATTGTCAGCCCCTGATATATGTGCTTTAGGATGTAAGGATTACCCTTACAACCTTACAGAACATTTTACATGCTCAGAGAATGTCTGGGCAGGTGAGATGAGCAGAGTAGTCATCTGTTTTCACGGAAAGGAAACTTTCAGCAAACAGAAATCACTTGGCAGGTACAAATTTCATTCTCAGATTAGGTTTGAACTGTTTCTTGAACTAGAATGATGTAGTTTTATGGAATTATATTCTGATTCAGCAGAGTTATTTCATATATGAGTAATCTCACTGGAGTCAATAATAGAGCAATAGAAATTAAATTGCCGGCAGTCAGCCAGAGCATTTGGAGAGTTAAGGGTTAAGTGTGAACAATCTGTTTTGCTCAGCTGTGTGTCTAGCACATGCCATTTGCAAATCTACCCCTAAAGAACAGCAATATATAATGCAGTATATTTCTTAACTTTCTTTTGATTTACTATTCTGTTGTACCGATAAATGGTTAGCCTTGAAAGTTTTTGACTCAGATTTTGAGTGCAATGTCAAGATCAAGAAGATTGTCTGAAACATTCTTGGCCTGTTTTTAAATCTTTGTAATGTCCAACACTGGAAGCAGGTTTTAAATCACATAGTCATTCAGTGTCTTACAGGTGCTTTGAAAGAAAAGGAATACCTCGTTATACCCCTGTGAACTGAGTAAACGCATTTAAATGTACAGGATGATTTCTAGCCTTTAGTAGCCATAAAATGTCTGTGAGAAGGTGTGCAGATGCATACGCTTTTTTATGGATTAGGGGTGACTGAATCAGAGATGACCCTTTCAGAAACACTATCAGGACAGTAAACACAGTAACACTTCACTTACTTCACAGAGTAATGGTAAAACTGCCACTCTCCAATTTACTTGGATTAGTTGAAGCTTGTCTTAACCTACACTGAGCTTTCTCAGTCCCTGTTTCTCTGCTCTATATTCTTGGATTTACCGGGGATTTTTCTGGCCTAGAGCAGGTTCCCTGGGTTGGTGAAAGAGATGAAAATCTGTAAATGCTTAACTTTGGTGTCTCAGAGAGAGTTTAATTTATTTTAAGCTAATACATTTCAAACATAATTACGTGATGTGGGAATATATTTAATGTTCAGCTTCCTTTTCAGAAGCAATTCAATGCCTAGAAGCATTTAGATTCTTTTAAAGATTTTATTTAGTGTATATATGAGCACCCAAAAATATGGGTTTGAGTGTGCAGGAATTTTTACAGGAGTCAGTTTTATGTTACCCAAAAATGTTGAAAAATACTTGCATCATGAGTTAATGCATTGTAAAGTTCCTAGAATTTTGGAAGGCAATTCAAAGTTTTACTAAATGGTGTCTGTCAAGTAGTACTGATGAAAAGGTGTCTGTATTTTTCCATGACATCTGCTCCAGGGATTACACACAAAAAAAAAAGAACAAAACCCCACAAACCAGTGCTTTGATGCTTCGATGCTGGCAAACTAGTCCTGGAGAGCTTATCACATGCAACCCAATCAATTCCTCAGAGTGATACTCCGTATAACAAAGTCATCTTGTCTGTTACTTGGCAGAACAACAAAAGAATGGGATAGAGTGAAGACCTGTATATTTTTATCATCATACTTAACCACAGAGAGAGATATGGAACTTACTATGGAGCTAAGCCGAGACTCACTAAATGATGAGAAAAATGTACAGTCCCTCTAAAAAAGGTTTAAAGGGAGTTCTTCCCTCCCATAAAAATAACTTCAAAAGATCACCAGGTTATACAGCATAGGAACAGAGCATGGGCAGAGATTGTATTTCCTCCTTGTCTCTCCAGCATGCTTCAACTCACACCCTAGACTGGTCAGTCTAGAGGCTGAAAATTCATCCCATTTCAGTGCACAGCTGCTCATCGGCAACTTCTCCATACGTGTCCAAAGAAATGCAAATTACTGCCAGCTGTGATTTGTGCTCTTATCAAGTTGGAACAAGAGAGCAGCATCATCTTTCCTGTGTAGTCATCAATGTGCTGCCATAAAATAAAGCATATTGATATGGATGCAAGTTTGCCCTGAAAAATTTCACATTCCAGTGCCTTTCCACACTGTCCCGAGTCACAGGCACATCAGACAGTTATGTCCTAAATCAGCAAATCCAATTTCCTGCCATCTCAGTCCCATCACTGTGCACAATCCCTTTTGTGATTAAGCTACTCTAGAATGACTCCTTGCTTGAAAATAGTGCAACTGCTCTTTCACAGCCCTCAGTACACAATCACTCGATTCTGCTGTTAAATAGATGAAAACATGTCTCTGGTGCAGCATGTCGCTGGGAAAGCAGACAGGAAAGATGTTTACTGAAATAGCTCTGCGATCCAGTCCCTGCCCATCAGACACTGCCACCTTCAAGCAGGAACATCAGATGGGAGCCAAAAGCTTCCAGAGAAGTTAAGAGGAGAAACAAGGCACACAAACCAGACTCCCCTCTCAAGGCGCTTCCTCACGTTGCAAACTGTTCGAGGGCAAAAAGCGCGGAATAACGCACAGACTCCACCTAGGGCAGCAAGGCTAGAGATCCTCAGTGGAATCACTGGTGCTGCTACTACAGTGTGGGGCAGAAAATCAAGCCAGAGAAGTTTCCTCTGTGTTGCTTTGTGTGCTTCATAAAGAGCTGCTGGCAGTAGTAGTTCACCTGGTGACTGCTTGCGGTAGTTTTCTCAAAACTCTCTAGCCCAGCTGGATGAAAAATACCAAGTCAATGATAGTTGGTATTAATATTCCGTTGAAAAAGTGATTAGGGTCTTGTCACTCTTTTTAGTATTCGAACAGGTAAATAAATAATTCCTCACCAAATCATTCAGAAACTCCAAACACTCCACCCCTTTGAAACTCATTTTTATTAAGAGACACAAATGAATTTATAGGTGTTTTACCTGAAAGACCTTGAAAGGATGGTTTCTAGACTTCTGTTCTCTGTTTTGCAAAGCTGTATCAATGCTATTTTCCTTATTCTGCTCTGGACTTGGCAGAGGTAAATTTCCAATTAGTGTTTTCTTTTTTCTTCTTTTTTTTTTTTTTTCAGAAGCTGTATTGCATCACAGACATCACCTAATTTTATCAAGTGCCTATAGGTCAGAGATCTGGCATGTGTCATTTCACCTCTGAGAGGATATTTTCAGTAAATGTAGTTTTCAGTTTATATTTAAGAACAGAGATGACTCAAAAACTTCATGGTAAGTTACAAGTGAGCTTTAAAAATCTGATTTGGCAAAGATACTGTATGTTCGTTGTGTTAAGTATGGTAATCAGTAGCTCTCAGTTCAGATCAGCAGTTCCTCAGTAGGGAACAGTCAGGCCATATAGCATGAGCTACACTTGTAAATATGATAGAACATAACTGTTCTCAGAGACCTGTACTGAAGCAAATTTGGGGGCTTTTTTTGAATATGGACAATAATAGAACGGTGTTTTCTTCATTAAGAGGAGAAGTAGCTCTGCTCACTTGAGAATGTGTCAGGATATTTGGAGGTTGATCAACTCTCTGCATATCGCTCCCTGTGTGATTCTGGGAGTGCCGGATTTTAATCACTGCCTCTCATTATGAAAATGTATTACATGCAAAATTGTTGGGAAGCTTAGTTGATTGCTTGTGAATGCTTTGAAAACTTGACATCTGCAGTAATAAGTTTATTTTTTTTAATTCAACTCTTCTTTCTGGTATTTTAAATTGAATTAAAAGTCTAGAAAAGACCATTATCATAAGCAAATATAATATTCTGCATATGAAATATCTGGCAATTCCTGAATTCGGCAGTTCAATCTGGGGGTTGGTCTTGTGCAATGTGCTTTGGTACTAATGCAATAATACATGAATGAGTCCGTTTAAGCATGAACCTTATGGTGATTGCCCATCTACATAAACCAAGCATTTGCTCAAACATTTTGTGGACTGAAGTCTTTGAAATGTGTAAGTGCTGATATTTGTGAGAGACTTTCTCACCTGTAATCCTTGGAAGGTGTTTTCATATGGCAAATTCCAACTCTGACTTCATGTAACATTTTCATCTTTGGGATGTCACCTCAGAGAAGTGGAGGAAGGACCAAGTCCTCATTCACACTTCCAGTTATACCTGCTTGCATAGTTAAAGATGATACCCTTCCTTTTAAAGGAACTTTAATGCAAGTCGGTACATTTATCTTTAAGGAAAAACATGAGCTTGAGATTATAACATCTAACTTTATTTCACATTCTGAAGCTTCCAGAGTGCTGGCAAAACATTAATTTCAGACCTTGTTTAAACTAGTAGTTAGGTATCTGACGGCCATACTGGTTATGCACCAAACAATCTGTGTTTTTAATCTCCCTAATCCAGGGAACATAATAAAATGTTTTGATATCCAGTACGGATTTCAGGAGGATACAAAATACAGTACATTTAAGCTTCCCTTTCTACATTGTTTACTAAATATAGTGTAATACAAAGAATAATATGTCATGGAAGTTTCTACTGTAATGTAATGTTCATTTACAATCCAGGAGTAAAAATTTACTCATGTAAAACGATTTCACTTTCAAGCAACAAGAGATTTTGTCCGGCTGAGTACACGATGTAGGCCAAGTTTTCTCTTCAAACAGTCCATCAAACTCGATAAGCAAAGGGAGCAGGCTTGATTCTGCTTTTTGTAGGCACATTTGGATAAGTAGCATTATCCGTTCTAGAGCTAGGACACTGTGAATGCGCTTGTGCGTGCAGTGAAGTTCACCAAGACTCAGTAAGACTCTAAATGAAAGAAAAATATTATTAATGAACAAAATAACACAACTAGCTTTCTCCCAACTTTCTCCCAAGGACTATTTTAAGTCTGTAGCCTGAGACCAGCCAAAAGCAAGTCGTCGCTGTACTGGAACCCATAGTGTCTGCAGTGAAATGCTCTGTAAACCCTGTAAATTGTTGTTCTTCTAGCAATGACATATATCTCTCTAGAAGGGAAAAATGTTGCACACTAAAAGTAAAACAATGAAAGCCCATCAGTAAATACATGCCAATTAATTTGCTTTTACAATAAGGAACACTTATTTACAGTGAGTAGCACGTGTAAGCTCAATGTTTGTAGTAATATTTGAAAATGGGGTGATATTGGGCTGGAAGGTTGCAATTCAGAGATTAATACCAGTGCTTTCTGAGGGACGCTGAGCTCAGAAAGGAATGCATGCTGCCAGTCTCCAAAAGCCTAGAAAGTAAGATGTTAAGCATTTTGCCCATTCTCAAAAGCTGCTGAATCTTTGTCCTTCCCAGAAGACAGATAAGATCTTCTCTTTACAGAAGGGCAGGACCAGCCTCATCAGGATCAGGAGTCCCATGGCACGTAGTTGCTCAGCTCTTTTAGGAACAACAGACTTATTTGTAAGTGAGGAGTAGAACTGCTCCTCTACTTGTGGAAATTCTTTGCCCTTTATTTGAACGTGAAATATTTAACAGGAAACTGATACAATAAGACTTAAAACAGGCTCCATTTGTCTGTGCTATTTCCAAATCCTGGACTTCTTTCACATCAGTGCAATCACTGTCTACTAAGCCAGGGGTTAGCCTGACATGATACAAGTATGAGAGTAAAGAATATGTGTTAACCTCAACTAAATAGCCCATCTTTATCTTCATTTTCCAATTAATTGTACAGTCCTAGTATTCAGCCATAGATGTCTAATATCTTGCTTTAGTGAAAGACAGGATTTCAGTGAATACTTTGCCAGGAAGAATTAAGTGTTGGTACAATTTGAGAAAAGCAATTTGAAATAAGGAAATGAGTAATCCCATAGCAAAACAGGAAACTTAATTAAAAAAATAGTTGTCATTCATGCTGCTTATCTTGATAACCAGAACTAGAAAAATGAAATATAAGGAGTTCTGCTCCCATACAGCCTTACTGGGTGTTGAAATGTGACTACCTGTTCTGCTGGCCACAGATAGAAAATTCTTTGTAATTGTTACCATGCATTTAGTGTGTTGTTTAAAACTTCTGTCTCCTTGAAGCTTCATGTATTTCAACATCTTTTCCACACTGTTGGGAATTCTACACAAGAAGCCCTAAATCAGAGTCTTTTAAGATGCTCTACAGTCAGCAGAACAGGATGCATATGACTGCAGCTAGGACTGTGCCATTAAATCCTTTACAAGGTGTTCCATGGTTATAGGAAGAAGGTAGATAATAGAAGATGTTCTCTGAAAAGTTAACATCCTTGGGAAAATATGTAAAACCAGAACTCTTTTTTTTTTAAAAAAAAAAGAAACAGAATAGTGAAATTTGCAGAAATGTGTATATAAGTAATCCCTAATGTGATCTGTTTCTTCAAGAAATTATCTGTTTACATGGCAGCATTTTCTTTCCTCTAAAGTAAAGATACAATGGTTACAGTTAAAGATACAACACTATAAATATGCAAGCATATGGCAGAGCAGTAAATCAGAGCCAGCAGTGCAAAGACAAGTGATCCCCCAGACAGCGGGATATTGCATGCTAAGAAAACTCTGCCACCTGTCTCTTGGCAATATATGTCCTCTCCATAAAGGCAGCTGGAGAGTTCTCTGAGCTCTTCATCATGCACAGAAAATGTTTAAGATGATCGAAGTTTCTCCTAAAATGCAAGTACGTGTTTTCAGCAAGGACCTAGCTCAGGAGTCTGGGAAGGCTTTTATGATGGTTTCATAGGCAGGAGGAGGGGTTTGTGTGGTGTGGCAGATGCGGAGGCTGTTATTAGACCAGTGGAATTCGGGTCGACTTAAGCTGTTGGTGGTGCTTCCCACTAGGGTTGTGGTGGTATTTGTGGGAGTGAGGGTAATCAGCTGACTGTTCGTCTCCACGGGGAGGGGGGGACACTGCAGGAAAGGGTGGAAGGTGGATGCGCGGAAGCTTGACTTCCTGGGGAAGGAGTTGGCTTGCTCCAAGGAGGCTTGCCGCTGGAAGGTCAGGCTGGCCAGGCTCAGGTTACTCCGACGTTCGCAGCTGCTGTTGCGGTAAAATCCAGTCCTGCTGGCATTGTGGCCATGGGAGGAGGGTCTGGACCGACGGCTGAAGGGTGAGGAGCTTCCCTGGGAAATGTGGGCACTAGCTCTGCGACGGGACAAGCAAGTGAGTAATGCCCAGATGATCCCTCCAATCACCAGTCCAACAACCATGGACACTGTGAAGGCTATTGTCATCTGCTCTGAAATACAAGAATACACAGAAAAGTTAGTTCATTAGCTCAGAAGGATTTTCCTGCCAGAAAATGAATTGAAGATAACAGCCTCCTTAAGATATTAATGAATTCTAAGATCTTTGTATGTAATACAGGAATTTTACAACACAAACACAGCAGTTCGGATTGCTTTCACTATATGATGTTTTTTCTTTAATTTACATAATTGAAACAACATGCAGAAAGTAGCTTGTATTTAATACCAGTTTCTGTATCAATGCAAGGAAAAAATCTTTAGGCTCTCCCAGAATCAGCCACCCACCAGCACCAAGGTGTGTTACAACACTCCCAAGCATTTGCTTCTGTGGGCAGTACAAGATGTGGATTTATGCAGACTTGTCATTATGTTTATAGACATCTCTGTTCTATGTGTACGTGTTTGCAAATTCACCTATTATGACAATGATGTAGCTTCTGCCATGCAGTTAATGGAGTAAGCCTTGTATTTATTTCAACATGAGAACATGTCCCAGCCTTTTACTGCTGAGTAACAGCTATTTTATATCCTCATAGTAATTAATGTAAATTACTATATCCTAAATGGTTATGGTCAGAGATAACCATTTGCAATACTAAGTCTCTTGAATATTTTCCATCCCCAATGCCCAATTTAAAGATGCATTAATCTGCCATTAAGGAAAGTAAATTTTAGCTCTTTTATAAATGTATTCAAGAATTAAGATATCTGAAAACAAACAAAAAAGACCATGGTTAGGATACTTTTCTCCCCTATATGGTTTCGTAGTGTGGAGGAATAAGGTTTTCTCCTTGCATATTTCTAAGGATGGCACAGTTACTTCAGAAAATTTTACTTACTTTCGCGTTTGAGCACCAGCTTTATTGCTGTTCTAAAAAGTTTGAAGACATATTTGTAATCTTGGATATGGCCTGAAATTGCTGCAAAATGACTATAGATCCCCTCAAAATTCAAGAAAGGTTTGGATCACAAACAAGAAGGAACACTATGTTGACTACTGGTGAAGCAAAAGTGGAATAAGTGAAAAAATGCCATGGGAGAGACTGAAACATGTTTATTCTGTCTATGCTGTGTTATCATGTTTGTGAAGCATTTCTGTTAAAAAGGAAATTGTATGCATTAGATAGAGAAAGGTGAGTAACTTTATAGTGCACGGAAGCACTGGACAGCTAACGTTGTGCCTGGCTAATCACCGTAACATAAGGTAATAACTCCAGGACTGAGATGCAGATGTTAGAGCCAAGAAAGAGCAAGATGTGAGCATGTTCAGAGTTTCCTCGCAAGGTAACAGCTGTCAAAGAGTTCACCTGGAATTTACGGTGGTGCACAAACAGTTGTTTTCAGAACCTGAATTAATGACACCAAGCCTGAGTTGTGGGAATTATCCAAAGCAGGTGCTGAATTGGCAAAGAGAGAGGGTGGCCTGAGGGATGGCTGTGGAGCAAGAGGAAAGGTGCCAGGCATGGCCAGCAGGACCAATGTGCAGGCAGAGGCAGCCCAGAGTGCACTATCAGATACCTTTGTTTAAGTCAGGCCTAGGTGCCTAGTGAGGTTTAAACGTAGGGCAGGTCACTGCAGGAGTGAGGAAAGCAAACATTTGCTTTCCTGCCAGCAGGGGAGATGTAAATTATTATTGGTATAATTGCACGTTAAGAATTAGCTATTATTACCTTCCTTATCTACCTTCTTACTTTTCTCCCTTCAGTGATAAATTGTTAGTTATGTGATTCATACTTGCAGTTCAGGGAAATTAGCTCCTTGAGCACTAGCAAGTTTGGCATAAAATTTGTGCAGGTTTCTGGGTGGGGGCTACAAGCAGCATTAAATCTGAACCCAGCTCTTGCTGCTGCCCATCAAACTCTGTGAGAGGGGCAGTATATTCACCCTACATGCCTTTGAAAGTGTGTTTCTAGACAGGACCAACATTATAATGACTTACTGACACCACCACGAATCTTCAGCCCAAGCTTATTCACCTTACATTTTTCAGGAAAGACTTGAAGTTCCATGAGGCCCAGAAAATTTAAACTCTAATTAAACCACTGATATTTTGAATGGCTATACAGTCCTACTGCTGCTTGTCTGTAATGTCCACTTTCAGATAGGCTTCTAACCATTATCCTTTACAAATGGGAAAATAAAGCAGACATGAGAGGATAAAGCATGGAAAATTGTTGGAGTGCACTGCTCCCTTTTGGGAATGCTTTGTTGTCCTTTTGCTCAGGGATGGACTAGACTTGACCCCAAAATATAATTTTTCTTTAAGCCCTCATTTTTACAACTAAAACCCTCTTAGCTAGACACACTAGAGTCAAAGGGTGATTGTCTGGTCTGCTTTTTGCAAGAACCCACAGGCAGCATCCTGCACTGCAACTCCTGGCTGCAGATCAGAGCTCCATCACCACAAGCGTTCTTCTGACAAACTCACCATGAATATGCCCTTTGTAAAATATCTTCAGAGACATAGGAGGCTATTATCTTGCTCCTTTTGGTCAGCAATAGCCTGCTAAAACTGCTTTAATGGAGTTAATGCATTCTGTTACTGCAAGTTACCAGTCGTACTCCTGAAGGTGGGAAGGGAGAGCCAGGACTTGGCCACCTCCAGCTGAGTAAATCCCAGGGCATGTCCTGAAGACAGCACTTCCCAAGCACTAGAGCTGCAGGCTGAGTACCCCTACTGCTGTCCCCACGTGGCTATGGGAAAGTAGAGCAGGAACTAATACTTTCTAAGGCTGTTTTCTCTTGCACCTGGGCTGGAATGCTAGTTAGAATATTATACTTCAAGACTGCCAAGCGATCCTACAGGCACAGGGCTCTCTGCTGGCACCCAACAACCCGGCTCCTGTTTGGGGTCTCTGCTCTAGCAGAGAGGAGGCGCAAGGGATCTCTGGGGCCTCAGCAGCCTCAGGTGTAAGCAGAAGCACAGCAAGGACACAAGTGTGCTTGGCTCTGAGGTTGCCATGCACTGTGATGAGGATTTGTCCCTGTATCCTTCTAGCCGTAATTTTCACCACCTGCACAATCAAATCAGCATTTCACACTGTTAAAAGGAGACAAGGGAATCGACAAAAGTATCGAGTGCAGCTCTTCAGCCCTTCCCACGTGCTGTTCCCCTGTGCTGGAGGTACAGCACAAACAATTATCCCTTCATAATGTCTTCATTTTCTTTAGCCTCTGTGCTTCTTTTATTTTTCTACCTCTATGTATGAATGTAAGAATAAAGGGTCAAATCTCTCCCTGCAGAAACAGTCAGTTTACACTGACTGTTGCAGTTGTCATGTAGTATCCCAAATTCTCTCATTTTCACTTGGACCTACATTTAATCCTTTTGGTTCTTATTACAGAAATATTGCTAGACTCATTGGTTACAGGCACTTTATTTTTTTCTATTCTCAGACCTTCCATGACTTGAATGGTAACTGTGGGTCACACTAATAGGCTGAACTTGCTTTTTGTTCACTCCCTGCAGAGGATGAATTTCACTGAAATGTAATTCAGTTTTAAAAACTTACATTGAAGAATTGTAAATCTATGCCCATTGATTTCCTCTTTAGCCATCACAGCCCTGAGGTACATTGGAGAAAATACTACCAAACAGAGAAAAAGATCAAAGGCAGACTGGGACTTGCTGCACCTGGGGTTTTGAGGGGAACAACTGGCTTTCACAGAGTATTTTCCTCTTCCTTACTCTGGGCAGAGCGAGTCAGAGCAATACTGACACAAAGTGTCTCCCAAAGCGACACTGCAACATCGTACCCTCTCCTGAGAGCTGTGCACGTCCTTCTGTCCTCTGCTTTTAAGGGAAAATAAAGGAGCATAAGGTAGGGATGCTGCCAATAAAAACAACTCCCCAGGTGCTGGTCCCCTAAATATGTTTTGGTTTGTATATTTCTCAGGTTGCTCATTGCCCACTTTATTTGATTATGCCATAACTGAAAATACTTGGTATCCCACCTCAGCCAATTTTCTCCAGTCTCACTTCTAACACCAGCTGCGCTGAAGGACAAAGGTTTTTTTCAACAACACAGTACAGACTTTGAGGTACAAAGCCAGAAATAAAGGATAAGGGAACAAAGCAAGTTAATATCTTAGCTACTTTACTTTGCTTATTTATGGTATTTCCAATGTGTCTGTGCAAAAAAGGCTGGAGATTCAGAACCCACAGTAACACCCAACTTCTGGATGTTACCCTCAAACCTGATCACCAAACCACCATGTGTCTGTCAGCCCAACATCTATCCAGATCAGACAATTCCTTTGGAAGTCTCTCTATTCTCTCCTCTCTGATTTCTGCGTGAAGTATTAAGCAAATGCAGTGCTGCGGGTTTGTACAGGGCATTCTTGCCTCTACTATGCAAAGCTTTTTCTTGGTTGTTGCAGCTTTCTTTCAGGCTTTCATAACTCTCCATGAACGGTATATATGAAGTGTTAGTATATATAGAATCATAGTATATATCCTATCAAGCCTCTAGCAAGTCCTTAACCCTCTACAGAATCCACACAGGAGAAATTTAGACATGTTATTAGTAAAGATGATAGATTAGCTGATAAGGTGCTTTTCCTAGTTATGACTCTGAAACAACTTTTTTCCCATCCAGCCTGGATGTAAGTAGCAAGAACAACCAAATGGGGCTCATAAGTCTTCTGGGAAGTGGACTATGTTTTCTCTTTGCTTTCCCTGGGGTACACCTCACCAAGAATTACCAACACAGTCCCTGCCTAGACTTGTCAGCCTCTATATCAGCCAAAATCTTCATAAAATTTTTTGTGATGGGAGAATCCTTTCTCTGTCATGTAGCTAAGCAGGATTCTTGCAGACGTACTTAGATCAATCTCTTACTTGTGTGAGAGATTTATTTTACTTTCATGTGTAGGGACCACACCAGATTTGAATTCAAAATACATTTTTGAAAATATATTTGCATCGAGGATGCATTTTTCCAAGGAATCTTTCTCTTGCCCGCAAAACTGGCTGTGACAGGTTGGAACAGCATTTTGCTCTCTCAACTCAGGAAATCCTCAGGATTTACATCTTTCCTATAGCCTTATGGTAAGATCCCCAAGGTGTAAAATTAGGGTGAGCACAAAATCTCCCTTGCCCCATGCTCACAAATACATACTTTTGTAAACTTTTCATCTGGCCAAGTGTATGAAGGGCTAGTAGTACCTTTCAAAATCATATAAGTAGCAGCTTCAATGAGAGCACCTCAGAGCAAGAACCAGGGTGGGGTGGGGTAAGACGACACAAAATACTGAATGCAACAGAAAGAAAAATGGAAAAGCATCTTCTAGTCAGGCCATGCACACGACGTGCATTTGAAATGCATCTTTGCCAATAATAGCTAATAAAGCTAACAAAGAGCCAGTTAGCTTTGCAAGCATCTGTTCTACTCATGCTATTGCTCAGCACGAGGAGGCAGAAAACACCCACAGGGGAAGATGATAACTACGCATTTGATTTGATTTATAGTGGGTGACTTTCAAATATTACAGTCTTCTTTACGTTTTGGAGCTGTTATTTTTTGTTATTACTTTTCTAAAAGAGAAACAGTTAAGTGGTTTATCTTAAAGTTATGAAGTAGCTTGTCAGTCAAGAATGGCATTTTTCAGCATTTAAACTCAGCTTGTTATAGAGATGTTTTAGCCATATTATGTTAGAGAAAGATTCTGTTCATTTACTTCAGCAACTGAAAATAATTTTCCAGTTTTTATTTTCTTCCATC
Organism: Apaloderma vittatum; assembly: GCF_000703405.1. Taxonomy (NCBI): domain Eukaryota; kingdom Metazoa; phylum Chordata; class Aves; order Trogoniformes; family Trogonidae; genus Apaloderma; species Apaloderma vittatum. The sequence goes on from NW_009709705.1 coordinate 21,077, forward strand.
TGCCCCAAACTAGTATGACACATCACGCACCTGACATGCAAACTTTATTTCATGTGGGCTCCAGCAAGCTTGTATGCAGAACACGCAAGCTCATTGATTTCTGCCATATTAACAACGAGAAGTATCAGAACATTCCACCATGCTGCATAGTGGAAAAGTGTTAGTTTTTTAAATTTCAAATAAAATTTCAGAATTTTAAATTTATTTTCATTGTAATTCTTCCCTTCTCACAATTTTGTAAGCTCTTTCCTTGGTGTGATGTCATATGCCAGTTATGCAAAACTTGTCTAAGTAAGCATTCCTCCTCTTACATGCACACATGCTTGTGCACACACACACACTACCTTGACCCAAAGCTGAAAAGCCTGGGCAATTGTAGAGGTTTGGTCTTAGATACAGAAAAATCCAGCTCAGCCTCTGTGTCCCCCCCTCCATTTTTTTTTGCTTGGTGGCAAAAACTAGTATAAAAACCATAAAAACCAGCATGGAAATTCATACCTGAAAATTGCACAGCTTAGAGTAGAGCACCAGCTAGTGTATTAAAGCATGAACTGCATTTTACAAACAACAAATTAGCAACTGCCCTAGTAAGAATTGTGCAGATACTGTTTTAGAGGAGCCTCAGTGTCTCAAGTTTCAAGTGAGCTTCAGGTAGGGCATCAGCAGATGTTCATAACACAATCTTATTTGTGCAAAACCAGACAGAAGTAGCCAAGGTCCATCAAAGTTTGAACAAACTTAAAGCATCTTCCTATGGCTGTAGCAAAACCACATCTCTAAGCCAGACAGCCTGAAGCATCCTGGGCAGCAAGTTTGGAAAAGAAGAATACCTTGGGCCTAAAGAGTCACCATTTTTTGTCACCACAGAAGTTTTGAAGTGATTTGAACTACTTGAAATCTTATTCCAATTCTACTAACTCCAAGAAAACTAAGGTTAAAGCTGGAGCTGGTATCAGCAACCAACTCCTGTGCTGCTGTTGACATGCTGAGTTCAAAAAAGCAATTTCTCTGTATCTGACAAGTGTTGACATTACTATCTTCCCGATCTTTGTCACTAATTATATTAGCAAAACAGACTCTCCTTAATCATTTGTAGTCCATGATTCAGTTGGGTGGGCGAATCAGTTGCTGTGTAATATAAACCAGCTGTGATCTTAGTCATGGCAAAAGTTTAATAAAGGTCACACATGACTCTTGTGAGAAGAGTTAGAGCACAAGGTGGTTCAGGAAGTTGTGACATCCAGCAAACAAACAGATGAGGATGGTGGCATCTGGAAAACAGAGTCTGTGGAAAAAAAACAAGCTGAAAGAAAAGCAAGCTGTGCAGGGCATTAGAATTAATAAACAAGTCAAGTAAGATAGGCTGTCAGAAATGTCAGTGCTCTGCTTTCAGACACAGCTTGCAACAGGGATGGTTTATTTGACCTGCGCTGGTGTGAGGTTCTTTTCTGTAGCAACAGAGAGTAATTCTCCTACTTCACGTAATAAGTAAACAGTTGGGTTTATATCCACTGCAGATAAAATAAGAAGTACCGGATTTTAAACAGGTTAAGGAAATTTAAAAGTTATTTCTATCTCTAAGGACAGGTAAGAACTAGAATAGATAGTCCAAGTGGGTTGTGCATCTACCCTCATTAAAGATTTTAAAAACCAGTATCAGTCAAGAGCCGTTGTAATGTAGTTACTCATGTCTGGGAAAAAAAGAAGGTAGAACAGATGACAGCTCAGGGTCCATATTGACGTTATTTTGCGCAGTTTCTTTCTTCGATCAGGTAGGCAGACAAGATCTATATGTGTCTGAAAAATTATTAAGTAAATGACAAAGAAAAAAATGCAGTCTGTGCCCTTGGATTAATTCTGTGCTTGAAATGCAGAGGTGGCAGCTGTTATTAGAGGGTTAACATCACAAACGAGCAACCTACCTAGGAACAAGATTGCCCTCTGCTGGAAAGTTATTCTGGAAAGCTAAACAATGCATAAACCACCTTAATAAAATAGGGTGTCAGAAAAAGCTAAGAAGAAACATTCCAACGAAAGTTTACAGAGACCTTAATAGTACCTCAAAACTCTGAATTACGTTGCCCTAAACACTTAGGGCTAGCATTTTGAAGAGGCCTTTCAGGTAAGGTAGACTGAGAAACAGCAAGTGTTCAGAAGCTTAGGGAAGTAAAGCATATGCAGATTTGCAGCTTTGTAAAAATATCTGTGCTGATGGAGAAGCATGAGGCTAAGTCTGTTCTTAAATTCATATTTCTTGCCATCCACAGTGATTCCCAGAATGATCTCCATGAACCAGAGTACATTTGCTTTCGTTGTGATAAGAAACCAGAAGAGTGGAACATGCTATCTCAATATCCCACAAACCAGCTCAGTTAATGATGTTACTGACAGTTGAGTTTTACTGGAATGATAAATAAAGAGTAATTGTGCTAATCAGAAGGAAACATCTAAGATAGAGATGTCAGCATGTTTATTTTGATGCCTTTGGCATAACTATATAAAACAAAGCAAAGATTCCTTTATGCAGACAGAGATAGAAACTTGGTTACTGTGTGGTTTCATTCTGATTCGTAATGCATTACAAAGACAGTAATATAATTTTGATCTTTTCCGCATGTGCAGCAAACAATCCTCTGGACAGGCATTCTTACCGACCTCACAAAACCAGAGCATAGGCCTAACTATATCGCCTCTGTGTGAACTTAAATGAAACAGTAAATCACAGTTTGCCACAGTGCAATATCGCATTATAGTTATTACTTAATTGATAAGATTATTTTACAGAGACTGAAAATAAAGTCTTTTCCCATATGAACAGACCATGTGTGACAGGAGCGAAATCTTAAAATTAAATAGGATTTCCTAAAATTCTTAAAATTAAGGATACTAAAATACCTATTTTACATTTAAGAAAACAGAAGACATCCAAGGTTAGAACAGAGCACAAGGTTTTCAGGTGACTGGGAAGACTGTAGGATAAGAAACACATTGAAAATCTTCCAAAGTCCCACCACAGCCATTCTGTTGTCTGTGGTCTGAGAAGAGCCCACCTGGCTCAGACGCAGCTCCTGGTGGAGCCTGTCCTTCTGTGACAACCCATAAAAGGCCAAGAAGTACGTATACTGACAGTCTAAGTTTTATCAGAATATAAAGTAGCATGTTTTAAAAAAGGAGAAATCTCAGAGTAACACACTCTCAGTACCGTGATAGATGAGGTACAATCGAAATAAAGATTGTCTGTCCAGTACATCCTATAAGCAGTGGTTCTCTATGCAGCGCTTTTTGGAAGTGAGGCAGCCTCTGCACGTTTGCTTCTGGCTCTCCAGTGTCACTTTCTGTCAGCCGAGAGGCAGGTCTTTGTTTCTGCTCCCTGCTCTTAGCTGTGCCATCTCTCCCTCCCCCTGCAACCTGTTCAGCTGCTTCCCAGAAGAGGAGCAACCTCCCCTTCCCAGTTCCATCCCTCTTACTCTCCATTTTAAATGTACATCGTGTATTAACATGGAAAAAAGGGATCAAACAGATGCCTACAATATAGTGTCTTGGCAGAAGTTGAAGGTAGTCTAATGGGGTCCAAAACTGTAAAGCTTGTCAGAAACAGTTTCTTCTCACTCAGAAAACCACTGCCTTTGAAATACTACCAGGAAGTATTTTGCTGACAAGTCTAAGTTGTGTAGTGCTTGTTCAGAACTAGCCACTATTTAGTGTTCTATTTGTAGTCTCATTATTTTTTGAGATTACTAAAATGAGGGCCTTCTTCAGGTGAAAAATGAGAAAATTGTACCAAGTAGAAGAATGTGAGGAAGAGGAGCTGTTTGTGAAGCTGAATACGGATCTGATAAACAAGTATTCAAGGAGCAGTTAAGAGAGATCTGTATTTAAATCAGATTTTCCTACTTTTTTTCACTACTACCTGAGCTATATCCAGTAATGCAAAAAATCTCCTGCTACATTTATCTTTCTCAGGGAACAGGCATAATAGTGAGCAGTTTAAGAATACAGAATTATGGTCATATTTGGTAGGACTGTACTTTTCAGTTAGTTATCTGCAGTTCAGAAATTTCACCTTTCTTCCTCCCAGTACTTCCCATGTGACCATCGATCAGTTTCAGAAATTTCAGTTGTACCAATTATCTCTATGAATGCCTTTTTCAGTGTGGGCTAGGAGACTTCATTAAGTAGTACTCACAAGAATCTGTGAACCACAAGCTGATAAATGCTGTTATAATTTCTAAGTGGGATTGTCCTGATTTGAGAGCACCAGGATAAAAGTTCTCTGGGGCTCCTGGCACAGGGAGCAACCACAGTGTGGTGGGGGAGGCAGCTGTGCCCATGGGGCAGAAAGGATGGGTCAGGTGACCCAAATGGATCAATCATGGTGTTCCTTCCCGTGGTGCTCAGTATATAATGGCCCCTGAGAAAAGCCATGCATTTTGTGCATGGTGTGCTGGGAGGATTGATATTGGCTGTTTGTCTTCTCTCCCTGTACTGCTGGTGTTTTTGTGTCTTGTTTTCACACTGTAGAGGAACACCATTTGTTGAGATAGGTTGTCTTTCCCCCTGGGTGTGAGTGGCACAGCTCCTTTTCTGTTTTTTTGACTATCATTGAGACTCTGGGCTTGGATCTTTCTGTCCGCTGTTGAATCCAGTCTGGGATTTTTTTTTTCCTGCTTGGGACATTATTGTCATCTGGAAGGTGCAGGTCCCATATTCTCTTGTATCTTTGCGTATATTTGCATACTTGTATATATTTGTATATAGTTTGACATTTTTATTTTCATAGTCATTAAACTGGTTCAAGTTTTTTTTGAACTGCCAAGTCTCTCTCCCTGGTTCCACTTTTATCCTCCACTGGAGGGTGATGCTGGGGTCGTAGAGAGCATCTGTCAAGAGTTTAGGGGCTGGCCCAGCCATAAACTTTGACAGAGATGATTACTGATCTGCAGGGTCAGTCAACTCTTGATGACCTAGGACAGATAATCCAGGCTGGAGACTAAGTGTGAAGTGGGACATTGGTGCTTGTGCCACATGAGCCGGTGGTGTCTGGGAAGCTGTGTTTGCACTAGGCTGGCCCAGGTCCTAGTCGCCTATAGACTCCTGCACTTCTCTATCAGTAGAGACATCGGTGGTCTTCACTTATACCCTGCCACCATAATTTACTGACCTTCCACAGAAGCAATGTGCCTGCTTAGTTGGCTCATCCTTCCATTACCCTTGATAACTGAGAAATTACATGACTATTCCATAGTTTTTTCAATCTTTTTAAAAAGTGTTTAAAATTATCAGATGTGTGATAAATGATCAAATATACCATAACTGTGTGTTAAGAGGCTAGGTTGTGAATTCAAATGTCTGAAGCTGGGAATTAATTTTCTTCTGCAAATAAGGTGCTAGAGAAACAAGGCAGAGGCCTCTGCTGAGGAGAAGAAACTGACCTGGCTGTTTGCTTCAGCAAGTATGTGTCAGAGCCCAGAAAAGTTTGCACTGTGTCGAACTTACTGCTTCTTTTTCCCCCAGTTATTTTGCAACTGTGCTGCATATATTTGTATTGTTGACAGAGTTTTGGTTCAGGTTATGTAACAGATAAATCTTAAGTACTATTGTCCCATTTTCAATACATGAAAAATCAAATTCACATAAGACTCTTCTGCCTCTTCAAGCAGAGGGGGAATAAATTATGTTAGGAGATTAATTTAGGATTGCTTGGTGCAAACTTAACTACCATACAATAGGTTTCAAAATCTGAATGAGTACCTTTTATTAGGTTTCTGTAGGAAGCAAAGCTTCTAACTTGAAAAGCAGGAAAAAATAAAGATGTCTGTACTGTTATTGTAGTCTCTTTTTTTTCCCCCCCCAGAAAAAAGGTTGGGGTTATGAAATTAAAATAATCTTACAAAGACAGAAGGGTCGGTCTTGAATGTTGATTTTACTTTGTGCTCTTCTTGTGTGATTGTGTTAATCTCATTTCATGTCCATGCTTCAGATTAGTCTTCTGTGTAAGGTAGATGGCAACACTCATATTCACTCATTTGGTGCACAAGTCCTTTAACTCCTGATTAAATGAATTACAATGGTAAAGTGGGAAGTTGTGTACAAATAGAGAACACTTTCCTTCATCAATTCACAATATGCTGAGACTAACTCATCTGTATATGAGCCCTGTAAGGCTATAGCAGCTAAGCATGCAGCTACAGGGTATTTGTCTGGAAGGAAGCACAGCGCTAAGCTCCTTTTATTATGTGACACATTCACATGCCAACACATTCACTGACTTGTTGCTTGGGAGAAAAATATACTTCATTTCCGAAAGATGAAATTTTGGTATTTGGTGGATAAATAAAGAATGATGCTTCTGGCAACTCATGTGACTACAAGAAGCAGCACATAATCAATATAGTAGGTGTAATTGCCAAAATATATATGTGCTCTGTGATTAATATTTAAATAATACTCTGAAGAAACTTTGCCTTTTCCTTTTTACTACCTCAGATCTGTGCCCTTCCTGCTAAAGATGGTTAAGTGTTTGATAAATCAATGGCTGTATGGGGGTGTGGGTAAAGCAGGAAAGAAGCAGTAATTAGGGTGCAACAGAACACAGCCTGAGGATGACAGACTCACTTTAAAAGAATAATTTATATACAAGTAAGAAATCGTGCTCTGAATAGACAGTATGCAAGAATAAGACTGGTCTCTTCATGACATGGTTTATTGCTTTCATCCAACTATAGTAATACTCTTCTTTCAGCTTGCCAGAATAAGGGCCCTTCATTAATATCTGCTTTTATCTCTCTGACAGGCCTGCACATAAGATCTTGAAATGGATTTACATATCTTCCTAAATATAAGGTCTAACTATTGATGTAATCCCCTCTGCTTCAGTAATGGAAGTGATAACTTTCATGTTCTTGTCTAATCTTGTGCTTAACCGATAGCAAAATAAGCATAATCACATTCAATTTGAAATAGTTCAATTGTTCTTCCCCCTGAGAAGACAGTGTATGATTTATCTGATAAGTTTTTATTTAGACTTTACACAAAATAATAGTAGTCTAGTAGTTGGTAGAAAATGGTATCTCCAAGATAGCTGGAAAATGCAGCGTAAGGCTAAGACACAGTTCTGTCTCATGGATAAACTAGCGTGGGCAGAATATGCTTAGATTTGACATATGACCTTGACTCATGTGCCTGATGGAGCACAGAGGAAGTGCCATCTTCCTACAAGAGTTAACACTAACACGGGCAGCATTAGAAGGTGCAGTGCAGCATCTCCTGCCTGGCTGCCTCAGGCTCTCTGTAGCAACACTGGAGGACAGTGAGGCACATAGGGACAGCTGCTCCAGCAAACTGCTGCCATGTGCATAAGAAGTCCAGCTGAAAAGCTGAGTACAAATCAAGGCCTTCTCACACACGGCTGTGGGGAAACAGAGAGAGGGAATGGCCTGAAGCTGAGAGAGGGAAGCTGAGCAATGCCTTCCTTTTTGATTACATCACAACTCACAGATTTCTTTCTTGTTTGGTTCAAGACTATTTCTGGAGAACTTCACAGGAGGAGCCTGAGTGTTACAGAGGAAGGAGATTCACTGCTGTTATGTTGCCACTGAAGGGCTGATGTTCAAAGACAGTTGCCATTACTAATGCCTCTACATCACATGCTGTCTTTTATCTTCCTTCAGTTCAGCCCATGCCATTGTTGCCATTTCTCTCAGTATTAACATTAATGATATGAAAGCTGTGTCCTGCCTGAGTCACTGGCCTGGGCTGCTTTGCTGCTATCTTGTGACACATCCCAAGTCAGCTCACACTGTGGTCAGGAGAGCTGAAAATGGGAAGATCTTCTGGTGACCTTGACCTGGTAGATAGGACATTAGCCCTCTTCTTTGTAGAGATCTTAGTTTCAGGCAGAAGAAAAGTGATATGGCTGGTTTTCCCTAGCCCCACCTGCCCTTTAGCTACTATGATCATTACCAAAATTATGTGGAACGCTTAAATCAACCTGTGATCGCTTGAGAAGTAATTTAGTTACGTGACATTTTCTCTATTTCTATCACAGGACTTTCATGTGGATCAGTATCTCATCTGAAGGGGGTAAAAATCAGATTGCTATTAGTCAGGGGAAATGTCTGTTGCTCTGCAAGCCAATGCAGCAAAAGTTATTCTGATGCTGCTGTGCCTGGGAAGATGCACAACCCTACAGCCGTCTCCAAGAGATGAGGAAAAAAGTCTGCCTCATTTTCTATACAGGTGAAGCTGAGTTTTACTGGTGTTGCCATTATTTGCTTTTGTCTGTGTATTATGTTCTCAAGACCAAAACTGATCCCTGTCCTAAAAACACTACTGAGTTGTGTAGGATTTTCACAGTCTTGCTTTCTGCAAATTCACCATGTAGATACATTGCAATTTTTCTTCATGTGTATGAAAAAAGTTACTCATTCAACTGAAATCTTTAATAAGGAATCTGGAAATACGGCTTCACTGTTAAATTTGTGACATCATGTAACATTTCATTAAGAAGCAGGAGGGAGACCATGTAGGTACACTAGTTTAAGGCTGGTAATATAAAAGGAAACGTTTCAAGGATATAACATTACTGTAAAGATCTCAATGTCTTTCATACTAGCATATAAATGTATCATATCTTACATCTATTTTGTGCATTGGTTCCTCATATACATGTGCTTGAAAAAACTTGCTGAGTTTAGAGGAAGCATTTGCAAAATCAGAACTGTCTTTCTGTCTGATTCTGTGTCACATTTAACTCGTTATCTTTCTTTTGAAAATATTCCTGTGAAACAGCACAGGGAATTTTTCTCTATTTTTCAGATAGGGACCTGAAACATAGAGGAACCATCTGTCTTATCTTCCAGGAACCCAATTAAAAATCTGCCTCCCATATGCTTGTTTCCACAAACACCTTTTGGCAGATCCAGCCTGCTCTAAGTTCAAATTGACCATAGGGGAAAAAAAAAGCCAAACAAAACACAACCCACAATTCTAGTTTCTTAGCAAATCTGGGGAAAATAAATGTATTTTACACCATGTTGGCATCCCTACCTCAGAAATCTGAACATATCTTGAAGTTGATAAAAATTTTGTGTGGTGTTGTCAGGCTTCTTGTAGAAGGAGTTGGAGGAGGCTAGCAGGTGTGTTGTTTGACAGGATCAAGGAAGTCTGTAGTCTCAAGGACATGGTCCATAGCAGATTGAGCCAAAGGGGTATAAACACTTCTTTTTACGCTATACATTACATTATACACTCACACTGTTCACACAACTACAACCTTGCAGATATTTTTGAGGAATAAGGCTCTAATTATTCCATCTAATCAATATCTTCTGGGCTAAGAAATAAGGAGAAAGGTTTTCCTAGCCATTTCATTAAGTGAATTCTGAGAGCTTTCTGGTTAAACTAGGAAATGCATCTCTCCTACCTATTTATTACTTTTTGTGTTAGATTACTTTTGTGTTGGGTTGTCCAAAAAATTCACATGCTACTGATATATACTACAAAAATCTCATGACGAGAGGCTGAGGGAGCTGGGGTTGTTTAGCCTGGAGAAGAGGAGACTCAGGGGGGACCTTATCACTCTCTAAACTACCTGAAAGGAGGGTGTGGACAGGTGGGGGTCGGGCTTTTCTCCCAGGCAACCAGTGACAGGACAAGAGGACCCAGCCTGAAACTGTGTCAGGGGAGGTTTAGGTTGGATCTCAGGAAGCACTTCCTCACGGAGAGGGTGCTCAGGCACTGGGATGCACTGCCCAGGGAAGTGGTGGAGTCACCATCCCTGGAGGTGTTTAAGGAGAGGCTGGATGTGGCACTTAGTGCCCTGGTCTGGCTGATGTGATGGTGTTGGACCATAGGCTGGACTTGATGATCTCAGAGGTCTTTTCCAGCCTCAACAATTCTGTGATTCTCTGAACTAATGAATGAGGGTGTTTGGATTATACTGTTAAAACCAAGCTCTTTTTCTACTATCAGCAGATATACTTGGCTGTGAAATGGGACTGAAAGACAAGCTGCTCTTTGTTATTAGAGATCTTAAGGGCATGGAAAGGTCACTTTGGCGATGTACAACTTCTGGTTTTTTGGTTTTTTTTTGAAGGCTACAGCTTGTATAAGCTAATGAGAAAACCCTGAGTGTTTCTCTACAAAGATCTCCAGTGTAATAAAGCATCTATAAGTGGCTCTATGTCATGCCCTCACTTTTTCCTATCTGACAGCAAAAGACTTTCATATTCAGCTTATCAAGTCCTCTGCCCTGTTAGCAATGCCTAGTCTACCGGAATAAAGGCCCTTCGGGGTACTCTGGTTTAGGGTGATATTTACCAGCCATCAAAATAGAAAGAATAATAACCTGGCACAAGCTACAACTGCCACATCTGCTGTCAAGTGCTCCACAGATGGCTTCAAATTGTAGTCTTTGTGTGTCCGCATCTCCAGGAGGACCTCTGAGGCAGTTCACAGAATGTTTATCTGCTGCTGCTAAAGCTAGACCAGAAGGGCAGGAGGAGAGACCACTCAGTGTGTATGCTGGAAATGCACTGACGTAATCACTGAAGTGGAGGCCAATGGGCTTAACTTTGTCACCACACAGGTGGCCAAGTGCTTCTTTTCTTACTTGGAAAGAGCTGGACTGGATTTGCTGCTGTTCTTTCTAATCTGCCATGGCTACCGCCCCTCAAGGATCCCAGAAGAGAAATCAAGTCTTAGCCGTAAATCAGATCCCATGGCTGATCTAGGTTGGATTTTCCTGTGTTTGACAGCTGTGTTGCTGTTACTGTTCATGTCAGTGTTGTGCTTCACCACTAGCACTTCAGTTCGTAAAACAAATAACGCTAAGTCCTTAACAACCATTACTGCCGCATCAGTAATATAATACCATAACACAGGGTCAGAAATTAGAACATGCTCATCCCTAACAACCATCTTTTCCAGAAGAGTACGTAGCCTGACTTCTTTCAAGCAAACAGTCCAGTGGGTTGTGGGACATACAAGGCAAAATTTGACACTATATTTAAAAACATGAGTGCATTTGTAGCTTATAAAATCAAGTGACAATGCTTAAAGTATAAGTTTGCGAACTTAAAATTCTGGAAGCCAGCTGATATGTGGCATTGCTTCCACACACTGGACAAATAACACCCTGGATTCTGATTCACTAAAAAGAAAAAAAATCCATAACATTTTTAAGTTATTAAGTTGTAATGTTGTATTTTTAAAATAGATACCTGACTAAAACTAGACTGAAGGATAGTCTAGAGATCTAAGTTTATGTTGATTAGTATTTGCTTATACTTTGTCTCTCTGCTGCTGTCATATTGATCAAATGTACTATTTAAATTGAATTTCCTGATCTGAAAGTATATTGCTATCTACACTGGAGAAATAGGATTGTCTCAAAGCCATTTATTGTATTTAATTGTGTGCAACTGAAGATGCTTTTAGGAATTACAAGAAATGCACTCCTGGTTAAAATGGAAACATCTTTGCTCCCACTGTTAACTTACAAATCAAAATTAACTCAATAAAGACTGTATTAAAACAGTAAAGAATGAGATTAGTAGTTGATGGATGGGTACCAAACCCTGAATTTCTCACTTGGCTGTTGCCAGAACTCATTTTGAAACTGTCTGCAGACACACATGATATCAACAGTGCTGAAATTCAGCAGAGACTGGCTTTAAGTGCTTCTCTTCCTACCTGTGCTGAGGTACCATGTTGTAGATTCCTACTGCAAACTAGGGTGACCAGAGGTTACATAGCTTCATAGAAGCTGGCACCCTGAAATGTATGAGCTCCTGCATCCTTGCAGTAGCTCAGACAACTTAATCTGAAACAGGCATGTATGTCTACAAAGGCTCTGTGCGACATCTACAGCAGAGAACAGCTTTAGCAAAGTGAGAATCAGAATCCTGATTTTGTACTTGTTACATATTATATAGAGGATATTGGCTGACAGGGCAAGGAGCTCTATTGTGAAACTCATGAATGTAAACCAGAAGAGGAGGTTAATATTCCTTTTCTTTTTTCTTTTTTCTTTTTTTTTTTTAGCAGAATTTGTTTTAGGCTAGCAAAACAAGTATTTTGCTTCTTCTGTTTTTATCTGCTGCACAATTTAACATTTCAAAAATACTGCAGAATGATGATGGTGAAGACTGAATTCAAAAGAAGAATTTCTGAAAGAGCTGCAGCTAAGCATGTTATGGACTCTCCAGGCTGTCACTGACTCTACAGTGAGCTTGCAAAAAGTGTTGCCTTTTAAAAATATTATTATTTGTTAAGGTGTTTGCCTGAATATAGAAAGAAGATTTAGACTATTTAGGTAATTCACACAGCGGGACTTATACCAAGGTGTGTCTATCTTGTTTTTATCTACACAGCTTTATTCATGCATACTTCCACTAGCCTGAAGCAGTTGTAAAAAGATTTGTATGTGCTCAGACATAAATAAGCAGAGGACAGTTTAGTTTGTTCATTGTTTTAAAATTCTTGGAGTCATTTTTAAGATGCTATTGTGTGAAGTGACCACTGGAAACTGGACAGCTTTAGAAAACAGGATGCCTGTATATTTTCCAGAGTAGAGAATCCGCTGCTAGACAATAGATGGTTTATGAAATTGTAAGAGTTTAAATATCATTATGAATAGCTACTTTAACAATTTTTGCAGCACTTTTTCTCCCCACAATGTTAGTCCCTCTCAGCAACCTTTTCACACTTGTTGAAGTTTACAGTTTGGCCGAGTGCATGGGAGCTGCTGAGTAGTCACACATGCATGGGAAAGGATCTGCGTCCTGGTGATATATTTGCACTCACAGCACTATGTGATGGGTGGCTTAGAAAAAGTGAAACAGCCTCTAAGCCATTTCTTGAAAAAAAACCAGTTTCAAGTACTGCATTCTCATTTAATAAAGAATTCCACTCAATTTACATGCATTTTGTGGATTTTTATTTTTAACTCAGGTCATGTATCTCCAAGGATGTCAGAAAATACACTTCTATCACTTAAGTGAAGCCTCATCACAGTGAGCTTGTGTCAGTCCTTGTCTTCTGACACAGACTGGCTGGACAGTGTCCCTCCCTAGCCTACCACATACAATACAGCCACAGCAAAAGAAGAGGAAATGCTATTAACTCTTCTAAAATCTATCAGAAAAGTAAGAAAAACTTAAAAGGCATTTTCCTTTCCCAGGACCATGCAAACTCTCCACGAATACCCAAGTTGTGAGGTTCATTTGCTGTCGGAGCACAAGCAAATGGGAGGTGATGAGGGCTGGGCCCAGTTTCAGTCCCTGGCAGGCTATGTGGGCAACACTGGTGAGAGGAGACACTGCTCCTTTCACCAATACGACAGCTCACGTGTGTCCTGCCCTGTGTTGTCAGATGCAGCTCTTGATAGTGACGGGCCAAGGTTTGGTGCACCTGGAGAAGCACCTTACATGGAACAATAGAGTAACAGTGTTACTGGCAGCACCAGCCATGTGCAATTTGTCACGGAATTTAAATGTTCACTTCTTAGGTGCTTTTCTGATTCGTTATGAAGATGGAGAACATGTTGCCCACAGTCTGAGAAGTATGGTTAATAAATCTTTGCGGTTTCTTGTGTATATTTTCACAACAGTGAAGCAATAATTTACCTCAGAATTAAAGCAAATCTACAGTAACAAGGGGCAGCACCTTTTACACCAGGATTCTAAAAGTATATGTTGATGAAAGCACTTCCTTTTTTTTTGCTCTGAAAGAGCCATTTTAGAATTACATGTAGTTCCACTCTACAGAAGTTATATTTTTTGAAGTTCAACAGACAAGCTCCAGACAACAAGAGACTGGAACAGTAATAACAGTACTTTTTCCTCTGTTAAGTATTTCTCAAAGATGTCCAGTATCATTGTACTACTCTTCAGACCAAGGCACAAAAATGAAGTGAGTTGCTCATAGTCTCCCAGTAGGAAAATATATGTGTCACTGTAGGAAACGTGGCTAGCTTTCAACAGATTTTGTTTCTTATGCTAAAGAAATGAAGGAACTTCTTTAAATTTTCTTGCATGGTTATTTCCCACACATTTCCGAAGGCACTTCTATCCAATAGAAGTCCTATTTTGCTATTGCATATTATTTTTTAGTTTTAGATCATGCACAGATTCATCAAGAGGTCATTGCTCAACAGCAATAATATAACAGACAAAACCAGATTATATGGTTCACTCTAATGCTAAATGCTAACACATAAAGCTTTCTGGAGTGAAAGGTTCCCCACAACTATTGCACAGAATCCTTTAGGATCAAGACACTGAATCTAATTACTTTGAATGAATTTCAGTACAACATATACTTTCACCTCACACTATACATTTCAGTTAATGAACCATTCCCAAGTTTGGGTGAAAGAAAACAGTCTTAATAGGTAATAATAATTAAAATACACATTGAGAAAAAAGTAAGGAAAATCAGATCATAAGGCACCACAACAAATTGCAAACAGTTTTTCATTCTGGAAGAGTAAGAGTTTATTCCAAAGGTTGCAACATTTAGTTTTTGCTATCTCTTTTTCATCAGAGGATGAAGCAGATCATGTCTGCTGTGTAGGTACATCCATTAAACAGTTGAGAATGTCTATCTGATCTGAAGCATACTGAAGTCAATAGACACATTTTCTACTGACTTCGGTAATGAACTTTGTCAAACAATCAATGCTTCCCTGGCAGTTCCTGCTGTCTTGATTAGTTTAAAACCGTGATAAAACTTTGTCAGAGGAACATTTGGAAAACAATCTTTTGCACTGCAAGAAATAAAAAATCTGATCATTACTTTTTGATTCCATCATGAGGTTTGAGAATAGCTTGATGTATTTTTTAAGGCAATCAAGAGCAAATCTCAGCATCTATTTTAACGATATTCTACAAGAAGAAACAAAATCCTTACCCCAAAACTTTGGTGGCCATGTGATTGGAGAGTAAGTGCTGTTTCTATCCATAACATCCAAATAACAAATATAGAATGATATGTCCACAGTGGAGCAATGAGTTTCTAAATGTTTGAGATTTAGCTGTAAAAGCAACGCTTTTGTGCTGCTGGGGAACTGTGTTGTTTGCCTGAAAGGAAATGAATGTATCAAATTTCCTGCTTGCAGACTCGAATTAGCAAGTGCTTGCCTTATCTTGGAACACCACACGGTTCCCGAGACGGAGGAGTAGTTTCCTTCTCGTCATTTCCTCAGCCAGAGCAAACTGACTCAGAACAATACCAAATTCTCCTCTTCTGAAACTTTTTGAACCCCAAAATGTCCAGAGATAGACATGTAAATTCCCTTTTCTTTCCTTTAATGATTTGCTATGTTGAAGATCTTCCTTAAACATCCAAAAATACCTATATTTGGTGGAAATAACCAATAAGGAAGAAGAGTGCCAAGAGTTTTTTAATAAACACCATTTCATTAGCATATTAATTTAGGATATGAGGATTGTTAAGTGTTTGCCATTGTTCCTCTGCTAGATTGAGGAACTAGATGGGCCTGACAGTGTAACTGTAGGCATTAATATTGTAGTGAGTGTACTTTGAACTTCCTTCGCCAATTCTTTTCCTTTCCACACCCCATTCTAAAATATGAGTTCCCTGGAACACAAACAGGTTTTGAGTTAATTGTTTCAACAGTAGTACAATGTGGTGTTAATTCCCTGTTGGAATTTGTAGCTACTGCTGCTAAATATAACAAAAAGCAATAATAAAACCACTACAAAAGAAAATAGCCAAGATATTTAATGACACAGACTCAGAATTAATGGAGAATGTGTTGGGATCAATAAAACTATAAAATTGACTATAAAATGAAGAAACTTAGCAATTTTAGTTTACTGAATGCATCTATTGAGATGGTAGTTTTAAAACAGAATTAAACACTGACCTTAATCTAATTAAAAACCAGCTGAATTCAGGCATGGATGCTTGTACAGATTATTAAATCTTCCATATTATCAAGTGCCTGAAATATGAACTTTAATGCTTTGTGAGAAAGTCAACAGCAATGAGAAGCATTACAGTTTCTCTCTGGACAGGGTATTTTAAGATAGGAGTCCTCTCATTTTCCCTCAGAAACAAACAGCTGATATGGGCAACTGTCAACAGCAGCAGATCAGAGATGCTGGACAACCAAAAGTGTTACCTGGGCCGTACATCCGTAATGCTTGTCAGCAAGTTGTGGCAAATAAAGTTTTAAATGAATACAGGTGATGTGGGCTTACAATGACTTGCTAATTGGGAGGCTCTCTCAGATGAGTTTCAAACTCCTTCCACTACTCTGGCAAGAAAAAGAAAGAATTGTAAGTTTGTGCAACAAAACTTATCTAAAATAGGTAGTGTATCAAGTTCTGAAATGTCATAATTAAAATGGAATCATCTTCGTCAAAAAGCAAAAGCAGGTTGATACATCATAAACCTGTCTTTATTATTTCAAATATTAAACTATTTTTTTCTGCTCGTTTTATTTCAGAGTGTTGTGAGAATTTGGAAAACTTCATTAGTTCTGTCATTTTTCTCTATTGAGTAGTATCTTTCGCTGAAGATATAATCATCCTAATTTGAGGTATCCTCATGGATAAAAACGCTCGTCACCATTCATTGTACCAGCACGTATAATACACTGTCACTTCTGACTGATGGGAGATAGAGGTCTGTAGAGGATGAGCTGTCAGATACATTGCTGATGTAAGTGAGCCCAATCCCATTGAAATGAGCAGTCTTTTATTCCTTGGAAAGAGGAACAGAATTCTGTCCTTAAGGGTTTTAAATGTATTTATTAAATGAGGGGAGGTGCTTTGACTTTACAACAACACAAGCCCTAACCCAGAAGAAAGAGGAGAACTTTCAGGGGAAATAAATGTGATGGGCAACCAAAGCGTAGGTACACAAGGTAGGCTACAAGGTACCTGCCCCAGAAGCTGAAGAGCAGTCTGATTCCTTGGCTATAGGCAGCCACGGCAGGAGGACGCGGCACCATCACCAGCCTGCTCTGTGTTGGTAGTTTCTTTCATTGAGCCATTTATGCTTTTCTCCATTGATATATTATGACTCTTTTCTTTTTCTTGGCCCTCCAGTAAACCCCTGATGGGCTAGATGCTTTCTGTGTAACAAAACACAGTGGAGAGGGACTTTGCCAGGTGCATAGAGATTAATTTAGTTGAAACTGTTTTTTTCATCTGGACAGGACTCATGGTGATAATGCTTGAGTATGATCAGTAAGGCCTACAAATTGAACCCAAATCTTAGCTAATGTCAGTTACTGCCAGACAGAAGGGTTGTACCATTGTCACTAGAAGAAAAAAGGAACACCATGTCAGAATTTTAAAGGAACTTGCCAAAAACTAATTTTCAGGTTTTTAGTTGCTTACTATTACTGTCGATTCTTGAGGAAACATAGGTATAAATGCTAAATCCTCCTGCATGAACTCACAAAATCTTTTTACTTCAAATGTAAGCAGAGTTCCCTAAAAAAAGAAAAACGAGAAAAATAATAGAATGAGCATATGAGCATCCAGAGAAACTTCTTTTTTTTTTACACTTTCCATCTGGAGGTTATGATTTCAGCTGGGATTTCCTTTAATTGTTTCATATTTCAGCAACCTCATATTTGTCCTTGGTTAGTTTTATGGCTCTCCGGATGCATGAAGAAAAACTCAGGAATTTTTGTTCCTTGACCACTGATGAAAAATATTCCTGTCTCACATCAAGCTATCAATTTTAAATGCTGCTCATAATGTGACAAAAGACAGAGAAACTACAGCTTGAGTTCACTGCCTTTAATGACTCACTTCGATCCTCTTCAAGATAAAACACCAGATTTCTTCAGTTTGCCTGCAACAGGTTAAGTAGCCACATGCTGGCTCTGTCAGAATGCACCTTTTAATATGATGTGCCTGCTATGAGTGAAAAGAAATATGCCTGCAGTAACATCATCATCTCAAAAAAGATCTTGGTTTCAGAGACTGTATTAGATGTACTAATTTTTCTTAGGATTTTTCAGAGACAGAATCATGAGTAGGAAATGCATGAGAATTTCAGACTTCCAGTATTTTGGGAAGGTGTGAAATCCTAAGGACATAACATTAAAAGAAGGCCCCTCATTGCTAATTTTGTACCATTACATGATTGGGAAGCTAATGTTACTGTGCAAAACATGAACATATTTTGTATTCACTGGAACATCTACAAAATTTTTGGATCGAATATTCAACTCAAAATTCTGAAACAATATTTTTTTTCCTAACATGGAAGACTTACATAGTCTGGTGAAAAGTGACTGAGAGACATAAAAGAGGCATAGAAGAGCCCTCCCCTTCTACCAGCCAGACATTTTCAGATCACTGATCTTGTCCATGATACTTTCTAAACTGAAGACTGTGTTTGCGTACTTATATGTGTGTGGGAAGGCAAGGGGGGAAATTAAAACAGGGTACACAGCAATATATATTTTATGCTAATGCATTTCACACTAGTTAAAGTGAGAGAGAAAAAAAAATTGACCCACAAATACTCAGTATTAAAAGGGGCAGTAGGTCTTGCTGGAAGCCATAGTGGTAAGACATTTTGGGCAAAACCCAGTTTTTAGCATCTCTGCACTGTGTTCCCACAGTGAAGTAATAGCTAGGGAGTATGATGCCGAAAGTTGCCATTACGGGGCTTGTGTGGGTAATGGGAGTTGCTCTTGAGGACTCAAGGAGGGTCAAAGACAAGCACACAAAGTCAGGAACTTCCTCTCTCACTGTTTTGTATCTGACAGCTTGCATGATATTTTGCGGTGGCCCATGTGGAGCTAGCAGTTTGGAAAGAGATTTGCTATTATGTCCTCAGATTACAGCATTTCCTTGTCCTCAGCTGTGATGCTAGAGGCAAAAGGACAGACCTTAGAGTCCTTCTATCCAGTTCTGCTCCCCTGAACCTCCTGAGACCTGCAACGCTGCAGCATGACATTCGGTAGACTCATTACCTTAATTCAGATTTCTATCCTATTCTTTCCACTGCCCATTAAGAAAGGGAACAAGTAAGGGGAGAGAAAGAAAAAACCCACAAACGCAATTCAGTGTGACAACAAAATCCTATTTTAACACTTTGATAGCAACTACTAACGCTTTCATAGCTCTAGACTTGAGCTGTAAACTTTGTATCCAGCTACCAGCACTGGATAAAAAAAGTAGTCTCTTGCTGTTCTATTTTGTCCTACCTGCTGTTAAAAGGATGGCATGAAATGGAATCAGTTTTTCCCACTCCTTGGCTGGTCTCAAATTTTTAATTTCATCAACAAATAATGTTCACAGATGTATTTGTATTTAGTCACACTGAGAGACACTTCTTCCCTTTCACAGACATCAGTTTGCTGGTGTGAGCAGCATGTGTCTCATTTACCTTTACAGGGCATGAACTGTTTAGGAGCTGAATTGCATTTGTCCTAAGCTGTCACACAGAATTCAATGGACTTGACTCATCATTGCAGCATTGCCTTAGAACAGGGAAAGTTTCTTGCGGTGTGCTACCATCTGCATGTGGACTTGTGCATCAGTGGATCCCAGTGGATGTTCAGCACGTCTGCAGTGTCACTGTCCCCAGCTGGACAGAGACTGTTACCTGTAATCCTTTTGCTGAGACGTAAACTGGGATTTACCATTGACAGGGTCTTCATTTCATCACACAGTTAGGCACATCAAGAAACATAGCATACTGGATTGAAGGTATGTTTCTGGGACCCATTTTTGTATTCATTTTAGCAGAAATGCTTCCCTGCTGTCATTTCATTAGGCATGTTAGATAAGAGTCTAATCCAAACATATTGTTGCTAATGAAAATATCCGTACACATACTGAGATATCATAATAGGTGCGGCATGGGCAGATAAGTATTTAGAGGGTATTTATATCTCCCATATGTCTGAAAATTATTCGAAATATGAGAATAGAAGGATGGTAAGAACAAAATCTTAACTGTCCATGTGTTTTTGGTAAGGCTGTTTCCAAAGCTAATTCTTTTACAGATCCTAATGCTAAAAAAAAAATAATTCAGAGCCACTTTATAGCAGGATTTTTCCCAGTCTAATATATTACACCTGCATTACTTAATAATTTTTTCCAGACCTATTTCTAGTCTACTCAGGTAATAGTGAAAAAACAGTTAAAGCATTTTGGTTTGATTTAGTTAGGTTTGCTGTGGGTATACTGCTTAGTTTTCATGGCTGCATTTTCTTCATAGATGAACAGATTGAAAATTCTTTTATTTTTCTAGGCAAATAGCTTATGGCAGTAAAAATCTGCTTTCTGAGTCACACCATAGGTAAATGAGTAATGTGAAGCAAAATAACAACAAATACTTGATCATTATGACCCACTTCATTGGTTTACTAGTATCATTAAAAAAATTCTCAAATCCTAAAACATTTTCTGAAGTTTAGAGCAGGAGGAAATGCTATGGGGAAGGATAAGAATGCAGGCATGATGAACAACTGAAGGAAATTGCCTTTCAGTAGTCATGAATGTTTAATCTTCTCTTCCTCTGACTGACAGGATCACACCGTAGCCACAGAGTATCCATTTATTCCTATAAATCCAACTAGCTTGGAATGCAGCTCATGAGGAAATTAGCTGGACTTGTACTTCTCTGTTACAGTACTTTTGATTTGCCCAAGGAAAATAAAATATACATGGTGTTAGAATGTTCTAAAATATATAAAGCCAAGATTAATCACCTGGAAAAGTACAGAGTGCCACAATACCTCATAACACTGTAGGTAAAGGTTTTGAGACTATAAAGTCCATGGGCAATGTCCTGTATGCCAGCTTAGCTTGCTTGGCTTTGTTATTATTTATTATTCTTATTACGGTTTCCCCAAGGATCCCACAAGGCAATCACAACTCTGTTGTACTCAAGTCCTGTACAAACAAATCACAGTAAGACTAGGCGATTTGCCTTTCTTCTTTGTTGTGCAGATTAATGTTTACTATACTCTGAGGGAAAGCATCATATAGAGAAGCACAAGTGCAAGCCTCCAGCCATTGATACTCTTTCTTTTGATGATTTTCTTTGCCCTTCCCCTGAGAGCAGTGTTGGAGTTTTAAAGGCATTTCACAGGGTGCATGTTTGGCAGGTCTGTCATCCTCGCCTTGCATGTCAAGCTGCAGTTCATGAAAGCAGGCCCATTACCGACTGCTGTGAAGATAAGATGCTGGCAGCAAGCTGTGTATCTCTCTTACCTTAGCTTAAGCAGTCAAGTAGCTGAAAGCAAAAGCAGGTACCTCATCGGGTTTTTAGCGGGAAAAAGATAAAAGTGTCCTGTCAAGGAAGCAGTGTTTCCCTCAGAATACTCATGAGTCCCAGAGAATTTCTCAGAGTAACTACAGAAATTTTGTTTGATGAAAGGCAGCAGCAGTCTTTTCTTCCATATATCCCTTCCTTCTTAGCAGAAAATCCTTCTGCAGCAAATCTAGGCATCCCAGCACTCTCCAGAGCCACAAAAATTCCAAACCTTTGCCCTCAGCCATATAGCCATCCTAGCCACCCCAGCAATCCCCACCACTCCCTCTCTCCTGAGCATCCACACAAATATCTGTACTTGTAACCCCCATGTCCCTTGAGGACCCCAGTCCCTCAACAAGCTATTCAGAGAGGTCCACAGAGAATGCAAGTGTAATTGTGGACCTTTGGAAACTGGTGAATAATTAATTTGACCATTTTCTATTTCAGATCATAATTTTTACTGCTCTCAGATGGCTTGCTATTATGGAGAGTAAGGTTAACGGATCTTGAGCTGCAAGGGCCAGTAGTTGTGGACACAGGCATCCAAGCCCAGAGTGACTGCAGAAACTCCAGATGTAGAAAATAATTTACTGGTAAGTACAAGGAGCTTGATACTGGTTTCATGCACACTTTCATGCATGCTTTCAGTCTTATGAAACTTCTGGTACAATAACTCCAGATTAATTCTGGAAAAGAAGTGGAGAATGAGCACTTCCAAGATGTAAGCCTTCCGAAGTAGACTTTTACCATACAGAAAATTGCAACAGTAAATTGAATCACATCGACTTACAATGATGATATGAACTATTAAAGAGATTAGGAAATAAAATTATTAGAGATAATGAAAATGTAAGGGAACAGCTTACAAAATCAAAGTATATAGCTTACAAAAGTAAAGCATTCAACAATATGATTACTTGATGTGGGCCAGTCAAACTTAAGAAAGCAAGCATTCAAAAAGACTAAACTATGGAATTGAAGGGCATACACCAGAAATGACTGCTGACCCTTTCAAGTAAGATCACCCAAAGAGCTCTGGACTTAACAGGGAACAATCCTAAGGCATAAATAAGACTATCATGACAGGGCATGAGAAAAAAAATAAATAAAAAAGCAATATTTTGGAGATTTTATTAACTAGACAACCATCTGAAATGGTAAAGAGGAAGTAACAGGTGAATTATGGTCAATGAGAATGCTTCTACTTTCCAGTTTTGATGATAAAGACAGTGGAGACAAAACAAGTCACATGTCCTTTGAAACAAAAAGTGTTGCCAGCTCTCAGGAATATATTTTGAAAGATTCTTGTCTGGTGATGACAACCTACATTTGATCTTACAATATATCAGAGAAAATACCCACTGATTGGCTGACTAATCACTTACAGCTGCCTTCTTTCAGAGTCAATAAACTAAGCAAGAAAAAAAAGCATCCCTGCCCCTCAGCAACAGAAAGAAATCTGTCTGGATTTTTCTTGGTACTGGTTGAGCTCACTGGACTTGGGCTGGGAGATGACAGAATGTCCTGGTTTGAGAGCACCAGCATACAAGTTTTCTGTGTCTCCTGGCACAGGGGGCAATCACAGTGTGGGGTGCAGGGCAGCTGTTTCTATGGAGAGGATAGGTCCAAGTGGACCAATCATGTTCCTTCCCATGGTGCTCAATATATAAGGGCCCCTAAGAAGAGCTCTTGGGTTTTCAGTGCTTGCTATCAGCTGTTTGCTCTCTCTTCCTAAGCTGCTGGTGTTCCTGCCTCCTGTTTCCACACTACAGAGGAGCACCATTCATTAAGACAGGTTGCCTTTCCCCTGCCTCCCTGAGTGGGAGAGGCACAGCTCTTTTTGTTTGTTTATTTTTGTAGACTGTTGTCAGGACACTGAGTTTGGGAGCTCCTGTCTGCTGCTGAGTCCAGTCTGGGACTTTTCTGCTTGGGACCTAGTTGTCATCCAGAGGATGTGGGTTCTGTATTAACATATTCTCCTGTATCTTTAACCATATTTGTATACTTGTGTAATATCTGTATATAGTTTAACATCTGCATTGTTATTGTTAGTATTATTTTTCTTTTTGATGAAACTGATTTGAGAGATGAGTGCGTTTAATATGATTTTCATCAGAAGACAAGAGAAAACAGAAAAATCCTGAGGATTCCAAGAGGATCGTCTCTGGGTCCTCCCTAGTCTACTCTGAAAATCATTGAGTGGTTCATCTCCAAAGCTGCAAGTTAAGGCAGAGATTGGAGGACAGATGAACCTGGGAGGTTCAGGATTCAGAGTTGAGGTTCATATGGATCAACATAGGTATTTGTGAGACTTTAGAAGCTTCAAGATTTTTGAACCCCTGGACACATTATCTGGTTTCTGGTTAAAACTGTAGCGTAACTTTGGAGCCTTGCGCTTAACCCTATATTCTGGCAGAAACTGCCAAAATAAAAATGTGTTTGGAGCCAGGGAGAGGCAGATCCTGAAGAAAAATATGAACTCAAAGTTAATTGAAAATGCCTCGGTGTCATCTGGTTCTTCATCATAATATCTGAATCCCAGAGGCTTATAATACTGAAATTTTGAAGAAGAGAAAATCACAGAGTGGCCTGGAATTGCCAAAGACTGGACAGAAACAGAATGACTGGAAACGACTTGATGAAAAGGGCAGATCTGGCCAGCTCTGCTTAATGCTTCTGCTCCCACTTGTGTAAGCCACTACTGAGTATATTGATAACTCTTTTCTGTGTCCAGAAGACATGAGTCTGTATCTAGTCTGTGCTGCAGAGTATTTTTGGTCTGTAGCAGGGTGCCCTTCTTCTGGGGTGCTGCACTTCAGAGTCAGAGGAGATAGTCAAAGTAGTGGGTGTTGTAGTCATCCCCACCAACATTACCTGAAAACAAAATGAAGCCATTCTGTTTTGTTAGTACTTTATAACTGCTCTGAATTCCTTTTGTAAAAACTGTGTAAACAACAACTCTGTCTCTCTGGAAAATTCACAATTCGTGAAATTGCGAATAGGTAAGCACTGAGAGGCCAGAAGCATCAGGGGTTTAAGTCCAAAAATTTGACCAACTCTGACAGGCATCTACAAACAGCGCTACCAAAATCAAAGTGCATAGTGCTCCCCATAATATGGAGGATCAGTTTTAAAAAAGGTGCTACGGGAAATTTAAAGGAAAACACTGTGGATATAAATTACCAGTGGGTTGTCAGAGCTTCTTTCATCTGCAAGTCTTGAATTTTGGAGGTCAGAATAACACAGTTAGGAGAGATTCTTGTCAAAAGAAACACTTTTCCAAAAGCTTGTTTGTCCTCCTAAGCACATCATTTAGCAACGATTTGCTCTAAAGAGAAAAAAGTACTCACGCAAAGCAGTAAGATAGCAAGAAAGCATTCTCCCTGTGGAATTTTTGTTCTAGGGGAGGAGCATATTTACTGAATAATTATTGTAATGAATTTTACCTAGATTCTATATTGTTGCATTGTAGCACAGCATTTTCCTGCAATAAATGTTGCTGTGCAGAAGACCTGTAGTCTTGAAAGTGCCTAATTTACTCCTATTCACAGTTGATCCCAGGAGACATCCAGTGAAAAATTATTCAGCCATTGCAGAGATGAATGGCTGACATGAAATGCAGCCACCTTCAGGGTAAAGAACAATATATGAAAGCAGATGGAGACAGTTAAAGCTAGGAGATGGGTAACACAATTCTGGAAATCAAAAGATAACTTTTAGTAGGCATGTTAACCTGTTCTTTCAATATTGTTGTTCTTTCTACAGGTCAATTATAAATCTTACCATTTCATTCTTAGATTTGATCTATCAATTCAAAAAGTGTTTTTTTCTCAGTCAAATTCCTGTCTGTAGCTGTATGAGAGATCTATGTACCATTATTTTTCACTGTCTCTGTATTCTGTTATATAGCTTCTTCTTAAAACTCCCGTTTTAAATAAGCATTTTTTAAAATAAAATTTATAATATTGTCTTAAACACCATCTGAAAAAACCCTCTCTCTATGCTTCAGCATTTCATAGGAAACACCAAGCTTCTTATTCATTTTGTGTTATTCAACAAGACAGAGTTTCACACTCCTAAATGAAAATTATCGTGTTAAAAGCATGGATGGCTCGTTCAAGAACCCTGATGCTGTTCAGAAGAAGTTTTCATGCTGTCAACATCAAAAAGTAGAATATAATATCTGGTAGGATTAATTGCACAGATATGACATTTCTGTTTGTGGAAGTTGTAATGAATACTAAGATGCTTCTCTTACCTAATGTATTTAAGATATATTCAAAATCAGGTGAGGAAAGACTTTTGATAAGTTCTTTCACTCACACACAATATACAGTGGTTCAGATACGTGCCTTTTAACTTAAAAAAAATATATATTAAATATTCTATTTCTTAATATTTTTGATGCGTTTTGTACCAAAACCAGCATGGAAGTCAGAAAATATAGATCTAGAACTTCAAACATAACGGCAGTTACAGAGAACAGCCACTGACTACTGGTCAGTCAATAGTCAAGCAATGATAGTGATGAATAAGAATCCTAAATGTGTTGATTACAGGTCACAAAAAACCATGGGACCATGGTTTACTCCCTGTATGATCGGGAGTTAAGCTTCACAGCAGACCCACATACTGCTTGAAACAACTGAAGTAAAGCAAAGAAGTTCAAGTACCAAACACCTCCACATCTTCCAATGTTCTCAACATTGAGCCCTTTATTCCTACCAGGTTAGTCTTTTACTTTAGTTTCCAAATCATCTTTTTACTGCGACCACTGAAATACTCTGTAGTTATTTTTACCACAAGGAATTGTTGTTTAATTGTGATATTGTACTTTAGAGAAGTAATTATTTTAATTTCTTTGTATTTTAAGCTAAATTATTTTTCTATTTGCACATTTAATTCTGAAGAAATGCAATTACTCTGCCTAGTGTTATGTAACAAGATAATTCACCAAGATTTCATGAGTTTTCCTGATATTTGTCCATGTTTGCTTGAGATTGGTGCCAGCTGAAATTCTGCCCAGTGCTGTTTAAAAGCACAGTTGAAAAGACATCTTGTGTCCATTAGAATTTAAGGAAATTGCCAATAACTTCGTGTTTGGTAGCTGAGAGTTTCTTCGGCTTTTCCTGCAGCATATTTTTAGCCTAGGACAACAAGAAATAACCTTTCGATAACGTCCACACGGTGGCACTATCCGATCATGTTTGCTTAGTGCCAGTAGTTCATGTCAAGTTATTTTTTCATCATGTTTTTAATTGGAATTTTTTTGTCTCTCTTTTCCTAAGCTGAAGCATTATTTAAAACTGTCAGGTTAAGTGTTTACGTGTTTAAAGGCTCATACCCACAACACACAAGAGCCTGGAGGCACGAGGTTGGTTGGAAGAGTGTAGGAAAACAAGGGGATGAGGGGACAAACCCACGTCCTGTAAGCAGGCTGCTGGTCTGCATGCTTGTCTGGCAGTTCCCAGCACCACATCATTGTAATTTGCCCTGGATTCTCATTAAACTCCATTTCTACCTGTTTTGCCAGGTGAGGGCCTCCCTGTTTTGTGTGCACAGGTGTGTACAGCAGCTGGAGCGGGACCAGGGGCCATAGGGACCCCCACATCTCTGCTGCCAACACCTGGAGATGCTGGAGAACGTGCGTAGTGTACGTGGTCATGTCAATGTGTGTGATCACCAGCAAGCATCAAGCTCCATGAGCCAGAAAGTAGGATAAGAAACTGAGGAGCCAAATATTGAAATGTCTGTAATAGTGGAAAAAACAGGGGTCTGAGGGTTGGATACTGGAGAGATCAGGAGATCCAGGCCAGCTGCTGGGGAAACTTAAGATCTGGTAAAGCTATAGGTCTGGACCAGCTGCAGAAGAGACCTTTGTGCAGAAGAGTGTGTCTTGTGGGATGGACAAATAGGAGACAGGAGTCGGGGCTCAACTGCTGGAGAGACGGAAGGGCTAAAGCCAGCCTTTGAGGGGCAGTACAGCATGTCCCTGTGTGTGTCCATGCCTGTGTGTAAGGGAGTCTGTACTAGCAGGTGGAGCTGGGATCTGGACTCAGCAGCTGGCAGGTCCAGGTGTTAGCAGCTGGGGAGACTGGGATCCGGGGGCCAGGCACTGGTCCAATTAAGTGTTTGAAGTCAGCTGCCAGAGGGAGCCACACACTATGGATATGCATGTATTTGAATGTATTTTCAACGCAAATATATCTGCACTTGCAGCCCAGAAAGCCAACTGTATCCTGGGCTGCATCAAGAGGTGCATGGTCAGCAGGTCAGGAGAGGTGATTCTCCCCCTCTACTCCACTCTTATGAGACCTCACCTGGAGTACTGCATCCAGTTCTGAAGCCCACAAGCACAAGAAAGATATGGACATGCTGGAGCATGTCCAGAGAAGGGCCATGAGGATGATCAGAGGGCTGGAGCACCTCTCCTGTGAAGACAGACTGAGAGAGTTGGGGCTGTTCAGTCTGCAGAAAAGGAGGCTCTGAGACATATTGTGGCCTTCCAGTATCTCAAGGGGACCTACAAGAAAGCTGGAGAGGAGCTTTTTAGGATGTCGGATAGTGATAGGACTAGAGGGAATGGATTAAAGCTAGAGATGACAGGGGGGTTGGAACTAGATGATCTTTAAGGTCCCTTCCAACCTTGACAATTTTATGATTCTATTATAAATGTGCATGCAGCCACATGTGTCTACGTGTATGTATACAGTGAGTGTGTGCACCTGTTGGGACTACACGCTCAGCCTTGCTACTGGCTGGCTGTGGGGTTGTGCTAGCCTTGCTGCTGTTCAACTACTTGATTTGGCAGGTCCTAACAGAACATATATAATAGTCTGGTGGTACTTCTGCTTGCTTATGACCTTTCAATAATAATCTTTCACCCCTATTTTAAACCATCTTGGGACATCCACTTTTCATTCCTGTTTAGGAGTTTCAATTTTTAGAAATGTTTTCCAATTTACTGCAACTTATGAAGCATAAATCAGGAAAAATTAGCTCAAAAATAAATTTCAAATAGATATGAGTTTCTTGACAATAGTGAGGTGACTAACACTAGAAATAAATGCCATTTGGATTAGCCTGACTTTTTCCATATGCTACGTTGAGCTCATTCTGTACATTTACATGTATAAATGTACAAATTAAAAACAGATTTTTAAATCCTAATTAGGCATCTCTAAGCTGTTAGACGTTTAGTAACTTCACTTACATCAACATATGTTCCTGTGTGACTTATTCTAGGTGATCCTGCTCTGGCAGGAGGGTTGGACTAGACAATCTTTTGAGGTCCCTTCCGACCTATAATGTTCTGTGATTCTGTGATATTGTATACCATGATGTCGAGGGTTAGGGCTGGGCTGGCCACTGAGTAATGACAGATGCTCTTTAGCCCCTCTCCCTCCCCAAAATAGGAAGGGAAAGGGTTAAAAAAAGCAGAAAGACTTACAGATTGGAAAAGAAAACTAAACAGCTTTAACAAAACAATAATAGTATTATTAAGGAAATAATAAAAATAATTAACTGTATGCAAACATATATAGAACTCATACCTAGCCCAACTCCTCCCTGATAGCAATCCCCACTGATGCTGCAGAGCAGGTGGCACCAGTGAAGCCCCAGGCTCAGCAGCAGAGGTGCACCACACACAGGAGCTGGATTCACGAACTCATGATTGGGATCAAAGGCAAAAGTTCAGAGAGAGTCCTCCTCAGAGGACAGCAATTGAAGAAGAAACCTTAACCCCTGTGATCCCTCAGCTTCATACTGAATATGACATATATTGAATGGAATAGAATACCCTTGTTGCTGGTGACCTGTCCTGTCTGTTACTCACTGAAGATGCAAACTTTTACTTCCTTGTGACCCCTTTACTTTCCAGCACCCCCAGCGTGGCACACAAGACCCAGCAGTGACCTTGGTCACTACAGGAGCAAGAATCAGTAACAGCCTTTCTGAATATCAATCCCAGGCAGTATCTGTAAACATCAGGTGTTATCAGTTCCAGAGACAAACACTGCCAGCAAAAACCTTCTGTTAACGTCAGAAAGTGCAGCTTCTTAGAAGAGATCGAGCTGAAAGGTAAAATCACTGAACAGAATTGGTTCTGTTTAGCTCGAACCAGAACACGTGGTACTATATATTAGTTTAGCAGATGATTTCTTCCTAATTTTTTTCTGCTCCCATTTCACTTTTGTGTAATCTCATCCTATTACCTTCATTCATTTCAGCACGATACAAGGAAAATTAAATGGTCTGTTGCTATACTTCATGTAATTCAGTATAATTCATGTTAGAGGTGATACATCCTCTGGCTTCTAATGGTACACTTAATTTATTGTCAGTGTTTGGTGACCCAAGTTTCTTTATACTTAAATACAAAACATAAACACATACAAATATGTTTACATACAACATACAAAACCTTTATGTAGAAAAATTAATCCTGTTATACAGCTTGTGCACTTATACTTGAAAGAGCTTGTGAAAAGGAGATTCAGAACTGCAGACACTTCAGGAGGCATGTGGCAATGTTTTAACATTGCGTATCGGCATTTCATGGCAGTTAAGCCAGGAAGGAAGTGGCAACTTTGCTTTCTGCAAAACCTGCAGAAAGAGGAGGGTGCTTTGTTGCTCAAACCAGTCTCAACATTCACAGCGTTGCAGAAAATGGACTCGGAAGACACCTAAAGAGACATCCTGTTCTGTACCCATCAAACGATCAAAAAATTAAAATGTTTTCCAGGAAGGCACTTGTCTAGTCTGCCCTTTAAAATCTCCCGTGATTCAAATTTCATGTCCTCCTTATGGTATGCAGTGCAAAGATTTATTTCCTCCTAAAATTTCTGGTTCTGATATGACAATCTCACCTGCTGCAAGGTAGGCACCCTACTTCTTATCCTCTACACTATGGACACAGAGAAGGGATTATTCCCTTCCTTTTGTAGTGCTCCTTTATGGTTTTGAGTGCCTTTATACATCCCATCACTTTCTAATCTGTAGATTAAACAACTATTTCAGTCTTTTCTTTGGCCTCTTTTCTTGCCTCCTAGCCCCTCCACCATTCTCACAGCTGTCCTCTGAATTGTCTCTAGTTAAAGCCTGGTGATGAGAATTGGACTGAGCACAGAGTGATAAAACAGCAAAGCAAACCAAAACATTATCTCCTTTAAAGGCAGAATTTCTCTTCTGAGGAAGAGTGCCCTGAATTCTTCAGTGACAAAAACCTCACTCATATCTCAGCTAAAAGCAGCCCTCACTGGTGCCATGTTGTCCATTACACAGAGCCAGCACTGGTGAGACTGGCTGTAATTCCTTGCCGTTTCTAATGCTTTACCAGAGCACTCTGAAGATGGATTTGACAGAGGAGGGACACTCTCTTCTGGTGCCTGGCTAGATTTGTCCATTGGGGTGGGTTATCTGGCTGCTACCTGTCCTCAGCTTAGGCCGTCTTTCCAAGAGTGAAGTGTGCTGCGTGCTAAGTAATTTGCTTTGGACACAGTAAGAGGCCTCTAATTGCCGTGTTGCCATACTTCTTTTCGTTCTCATGTCTACAGTGGAAGTAATACTGACTTCTTGCTTTAATGCCAACATCTAGTAGAGAATCCTTATTTAATATGACCACTTAAGGTTAAGCATGTTTAAAATCATAGTGGAATCAGGTATATGCTTAGAGTAAGGATGCCACTAATTTGAAATGAATAAAAATATCTGAATATGTTTCTAGCTTTTCCACAAATTCCCAGTCATGATGACAGAGCATGCACAGAAAGTGAGGTGACCCCTTGGAAGAACTGCTGTATGTGGGCAATTATAACCCCTTTTCTTTCCAGAAGGGCTATCCACAAACACCATAGTGGCAACAGTTTCGGTTCATTACTTTTTTAACAATTAAAAGCAAATAAAGAAAAGTAACTAACAAATTGCAGTGCATTGTCCCTAGGAGAGTGAAGACGATTATTTTCTATCAAAAAAATCTGAGTAAGTGCAGTGAAGCTTATAACGGCTACCACCTTAGTTGGGAATGTATATTTCACACATAGTGGACTCCAGCTCTGTCCACAGCTGGAGCTGATTATTTGGTATAAGAACAAATAGGAAGAGCTAGAATGACATTATATTTTCATAGAATATATAAAGAGGGAGAGATTTAAATAAGTGACATTTTCTTTCCTGCATGTTAAACCTGAATTAGCTATACAGAAATCAGTAAGGTTTCTGTGGGTTTCCTGCTATAATCGATAAGGAGAGTCATTTTAGCTGGACATTTAAAACATACAGTGCAGCATATAGTGCTCCATTTAGAGAATGAAGGAAGCTTACCCTAGCAAGTACTTCTCTTTTCTGAATTGCTTCAAATTATAGTAGTACTATTATAAGGAGCCTAAGCTTTTGTAGTGAAAATGTTCTCTCTCATGTTAACACTCAACCTAAGCAGATAAAAGAAAATAACATTTTCTGAGAGAGACAGCAAAGTAAGGGATTTATTCAGCATAAGGATGTATGTGGAAAGGTGAAACTCAGAAGCATGTCAGCATCCACTTCCTTTTCCATCTTTGATGCTGCAACTGCCGTGGGATAAGGCAAAAAAGCAGGACAAACTACAAAGGTAAGAAACATTGGATGAAGAAGGCTTTGTGGTTCCACACCTGCACAGAAACCAAACCAAAGCAAAAATCTTACGACCCTCAAGAGGAAGAAAATTTCAGGTCCCATATGCCTGACTACGCTCATTGTCAGGAAGAAAGAATTTTATTGGATGGCTGGAGGTGACCTAGATACGTACACCCCAGTTTCACAAGAATCCTTGCTGTAGTTCCTGGTATGTCTGCTTCTTCCACACAGTATCCTGACTCCAAGTGTGCAATTCACAACTGCGTATTGTGTCAGGATAAGTGCCACAAGTGTAACTGTTCATATCACAAGGGTAGCACCAACGTTAATGTGAATAATGCCAAAGGAGGGGATCATGCTGAGTAATCTCTGCTGCCTAACTCAGATTTCATCCATACACTCAGTAAACACTCTGCATGCTAATGTAGAATCACTGCAGCACTGCCAGAGAAGATGAAAACTAGGAGAGGTACACTGGCACTGTGTCTCCCAACTTCTCCATTCCAGCTCTAAATGAGTGTTTTTCTTTCCTAATGATACAGACCAGAGATGATCCGTCTCTTGAGCAGAAAAATACCCTTCTGTCTCCCGCATGAAGTTAACCTTGACTGTCACAGTAAAAATGAAGCGGGTAAAAAGCACGGGCGACTCTCAGGTTGCAGCACCTTTTGAAGAAGCAGAATCACGTTTTATACCGGTGGCATAAAAGCTGTTGTACGGCCTGAGCTCAAAAGTGGCAGACTGTCTTGCTAGCTCCTTCGAGTATTTCTGTCCTGCTGCTGTTATGTAAGTGCCGGTGTCCCAGTTTGCTTGTGCAGCTCCCTCCCTCATGCACGATGATGCTCTGGAGCCTACGCCAAAGGTAATGCCCTACAGCGCGCTATGGAACGCGACAGTAATAATAGTAATATGGCTAGTAGGAGTAATTAGCGGTGACAGCTCGATACAGTAATTCTCGGAAGTGTTTTGGCTCCTCACCAGAGAGCTCT
>NW_009709706.1:0-4418 GCF_000703405.1 Apaloderma vittatum
CGGTGCCCGAAGGTTGGGGGGCGCCTCCGGCCGCAGGAACTGCGCTTTCACCGTTGTTGTTCTCTATGGAAACGTCACCGGCAGATACGGAATTTTACGTCGAACCCGAACTGCGGGGTATTCTGTAACAAGAGATAAGGAAGTGCCTCTGGACACCGCCCGAAAGGGAGCCTGGAGGCTGCGGGCACACCTCGGGGAGCCCAGACCCCACGAGCGGGGCTGAACAAGCTTCAGCTCCCTCGGGGAATCGAGCGACATGCAGGCACTACAAAACCCAGCCGACAGGCAGGGCCCCTCCTCAGAGGCACCCAGCTCGAGTTTTAACTCCTGTGCCATATTAAACGTCGTAGAAAAAGGAACTCTGATCATTTGTTACGGTGGAATCTCAGGACAAGCCCTGCTGAGGTGGCAACTAACTCCTGCACCACATCCCAGCACCCAGGCTCTAGCCCCAGCTGCAGCATTTCCATTACCTATAACTAATAACAGCAATAATGATAAATGTACTGCAAACGACCAAGCAACTGCCCTGCAGAGGAGCCAGACCTCTCCAATGGCAAGGATCCCTCACTGCTTCAGAACGGACATGGCTGAAGACAGAATCCAGCTAAGAAACGAGTTCACATAAGATCTGAAGGACAACAGTTCTCACCTTTGTCAAGTCCCACAAGAACCTGTCCGTGTGTGTGCCCCTGCACGTGTCTGTGGCCCTGCTGGTGTGTGTGTGCACAAGTGAACAGAGATCCAAAAACTCATGAACATTATCAGAGCAGAAAGAAACTAGCTGTAGCTGTCTTTGTTAAGACACACGAGGTTAGTGCAAGAGGTACAAAGAAACAAAGTATTTATTGTTAAAAGCTTTTCTACGAATCACTCGGCATCATACAATGAAGATATGGTGGTGACAGAGTAGAGGGAGTGTCTCTCTCTCTCTTTTCTTTCTCCCCCTCCCTTTATTTGCTCACTCTCACAAACCCACAGTTGAATTTTTTAAATGGAGTTCCTTTCTTCAATGAGATTGGAAAAGGTGTTTATCAGACAGGATCTGGCAGAACAGATACATCCTAGTAAACAACAGAGCAGTTACAGAAAGGAGACCTCCTCCTTCAGGAAAAGAAAGAGCTCTCTTTTCCCCTTCATCTCTTTGCGCTGCCATAAGAGGGTTCTCGACACAAAATCAGGCCAAAAAAGTCCCAATAATGACTGGCATTTTGGCAACATTAGGAGTCCTACAGTACACACCAATATTCATATATGCACTAATATTTTCACTCAGCATCCACAGAATGAATTCTAAACAATGTCGTGTAAAAAACCTGCCAGCTGAAACCACACCTGCACTACAACTGCCAACCCTGCCGAGTTGAACAACTGAGTCCCTGTGGATAACAGTGGAAAATGTTTTGACAGCGTATCTCAAAGTTATGTGCGGAACAGTCAGTTCTGTCCTGCACGCCTGTTCCCAGGCTACACCCAAGGTGAGACCAGCTCTTTCCCACACACAGAGACACGCACACAAAACCAACTGACTTGCAGGGACCGTGCTGTCTCCAGCGGCGCTCTGCACGTTGTCCCGTGATATGTCTCACTGGCACTCCACTGGCGCTCTGCTCCATCTCTGTATTTCCTTTTCCACTGCTGTATTCTTCTATTCCGTTATTAAACATTTGGTTTCCCTTTAGTTTCTAAGAAACACTTCGTCTGAATCCTGATCCGTGGCCAACAGCATAAAGGACTAAAAAGAGTGTTTCAAACCTGCCATGTCAATGCTTCCGCTCCAAGATACACTTTCCTTCTACCAATACTCCAGAATTCTGGTTTAACACTTTCCTAGTTTGATGGTCTATTTTTAACAATCCGTATTATCATCTATACATTAACTATTTCTACAGACAGAATGGGTTTTCTGCAGTACACACAAATTTATATTGTACTGTGGCAGCAACTGAGGACCCCAAAACATCTTCACTGAAAGGGTGGTGAAGAATTGGAATGGGTTGCTGAAGGAGGTGGTAGAATCACCATCCTGGGACATGTTTAAAAAAACAGCTGGATGTGGCACTTCAGGAGATGGTTTAGTGTTATCGCGGTGTAGGGCTCTAAGTTGGACTTGATGATCTGAAGGTCCTTTCCAACCTTTATGATTCTATGATTCTATCTTCTTGTCATCTTTTATACACATAAAAAGATGACCATCCTGAACTTAAAATGAATTTATTGTTCACAATCTGCCACAATTATGTGCCTGTTCATTACCGCTGCCTTTCATTTTTCATATGCCCAAGCCGCATTTGGTCCAGTTCCTCCCAGCATTGCTCTGTTATTTCTCTTCAAATATAAGTTCTGGTTTTTGCAAACAAGCAAGCTCAAAGCTGTGCTCCTGGAACACAGGACAAAATTTCTCCCTGTTACTCTTCAGTAGAAGGCCTGAACTGCTTCTGAACACAAGAAAAAAGCATCAAAATCAAAAACTCCATTTTAACCAACAGAAAGATACCTGACAGCTATTCCTAAGACTCACTGTTGGCAACCACTCTTTGTATGATCAGTGGGAATATGGGCAGTGGGACACAAGAATTTCGATTTTGGATTGCCGCCTTCAGTGCCATCTGCAGCGCTGGCTCACGCACACACACGTCAGTACAGCATTGGCGCTTACATAATTTGCTTTCCAGCGATGCTGTTGTGGACGCTGGGAAGAAACATCACACCGGTTTTGTTAATTTGCTCCGAGACTCGGAAACAGACCCATCCAATTAACTCTGCAGAGAGATTCTAAAAGCAGCTGTGCCAGCTGTGGCACATGACTGAAACTCCCCAGGACAAGTATTTCTCACTTTGATGGGAAAGTTCTCAACCAAGCAGAATTCCCTGGAAGAAACCCTGTACATGTCTATCCCAGGCCCAGGCCCTTCTTGCATCCTTGTGTATCTTCCTCCCCATTTCTTATTCCTGGAGACCGAACGCATCCCCTGACTGTAGCTGCTCTGTTTACCACACACAGAAAAGAGTTTTATACACTGGACAGCATGCACACAACCAACACGGCAGCATAATAAATATGGAAGCACAGTAGCAGATGACCCCCACTGTTTTCCCTCATAATGCTTGCCTGTAATACAATTAGTGGAGTTCTGAAGTGAGTAAGATTTCAAGCCATTCACTGTCTGGCAGCCTCACAGCCCCTCGCTACACTCGATTTGACTGCAGGATTCCACGTTTTACTGTAAAAAGAGGTTTTAACACCAAAAAAAGTTCCAAACGGAGCCACTCCCAGTAAAAGGCCTCAGGCAAAGAGGGACAGCTATGCTTTTCCTCATGCTTTTTCTCACACCAATGGTTTTGCCATCATATGGCTGCAATCAAATGTAGATTTTCCAAGACATCTGGAAACACAAGGGACAGAGTAAAAGCTATGGCACTATCAATGTGAAAGCAGAGGTATTAATTAAAGGGGTGGAAGAGAAGACTACTTCTTCTGTGACTGGACAGAATACACTTTTAAGTTCAATTAAGAAAGAAACTGGCAAAGATAACAAGAGAAAGGGACACTACCTCAGCAAAATGCATTATTCAGAAGATCTGCCTCCTTTCCGTACCACACGTCAATTTGACTCTCCTTCCAAGAAAGTGAAAGAAAGGAGATGAAAAGGAGTAGCCCAGAAGAGGATTTGGAGTGCCACATCATCTCAACAATGAGTTCTACTTTGGAAGTTGCTTCCTGGACTAGAAATCTTGTTGGGCCATTAATTACAAACTAATCTATGTGACACAAAAAATGAGGGTAGGAGGATTTAATGAAGATATCCTTGTTTCCATGTAAATATGGTATAAATTCCTATAGTCTGAATTTGCCATACATTTACAAAGAAGATAGTTCCCAAGGGATACGATCTCTGTGCTCTTTAAGGCTGATAGTGCTTTGTAACTGAACAGCATCCTATATAACCAGTACGTGTCATGTAGGGGGGAACTAAATAATTCACGGTAGGAGGCAGTTCACCTATGATCAAAATGGGAGACCAATCCAGGGACTCTGATAGCATCTTGAAATAAAAAACTGCCACATTACATGAAGTTAAGCTTCTTGGGTTCGGCACCAACTTAACAATCAGAGAAATTCTTTTCAGTGTTGACCCCTACCAGCACACAGAGAAATACTGAAGAAATCTTGTATTTTACATATATGCTTATTGTTAGTATCTGCTGTGTTCAAGGCAGGTATCTGCAAAGCACCATTAAATTATTTTCATTTTCTCAGAATGCCTCATTTCTTGCTACATCCTCAGCTTTGCTAACACCACTGATATAAGGATGCCTACAGATCCCAGGGATAATTCTCTTCCTCTCAGTACAGCACACTGGTCACACCCATGTTGTGACATGTCATACCTTTCACTGTGGGGGCAAGGGAAAGA